>NW_012130085.1:168631-176959 GCF_000143395.1 Atta cephalotes
GCACGCACGCACGCACACACACACACACACACACACACCTATATATAATTAGGGGAACCCCGGCAAATACGCCTCGCTGGGATTTATGCCGCAGAAGTCGGAAAAAATAGAAGGAATGGGAGTAATTTTCCCGCAACACTCTGTTACATGCCCTTATGTTAGTATAGTGTTATGATTTCAGTTTCTTACTGTTAATATTAAAGAAATTATTATGAGTTGAATCGAATTGTCACTGTGTTAAGTAGCATCATAAATTATAATCTACATAAAATAATTAATGTAGGACGTGCAAAAAAGACTTAGTGGTTATTTCGTAATACATGAGTATAGAGAAATAGTAAAGCATATTGTATAGTAAAATACATGTACTTTACTCTTGTATTCTTTGTTTAGTTTTTTGTCTTATGTATCACACCTATTTGGGATATACGGCATTTTTAGCGGGCGGGATTTATGCATACAAAGTGCGCAGATTGAATTCAGTACACTAAATGCAATAAATGCATTACATGAAATATATATCTCATGTCATAACACTTGTAATACATGTGAGAAGATTGTAATTATTATTTATTACTTAATACATGTTACTTAATACATGTTACTTAATACATGTTTATTCTTATTCCTTAATAAAATTTTATAAATATATTTTATAAGTTATTGTGTCATTTTATGTCTTATTTATAAATTTTTCATGAGCCGTACATACTCTCCCTCTCCCTATGAGTAGCCATATTCCATCCCTATGGGATATATGGCAAAAATGCAAGAGTTTAAAAAAGTTTTCATTTTTTAATACAAAATATAAATATTTCAAATTTCTAATATTTTTTTCATAATAGTAGACAATACAAAATTTTTACTGATATAGTTCGTTCGTTTACTTTAAACATAGTAAATAATACTTAATAAATTAAGTTTTTGAAAGTGTGCCGTATATATCGGAGGTATATTACCCTATGAGGAACAATATTTTAAAAATATCTAATCAATTTTCAATTTTTGCAAAAAAGTAGGACAATAATAGTACACGTTTTAAATTTTCCATATAATACGTGTAAAATTTAATCTCGCAATGACGATAGCAATGATATTTCATAAAAACTTATTTTTTGCTGTTTTTTTCAAGTGACTTGCACTACGCGGATAATACACTTCACACGGGTACGCGTTATATTCGCGATTACGTGTCTCGCATGAATGTCTTCCACGGACGAGACGATTCCTCCGGAACGACGCTCGTTCCCTGGCCGGTCCTTTTACGGTCGTCGGAATAACTCCGTCGTGATTTCTCGCGGATTCGGAAAGACGCAGCCGAGTGTCGACGATTTCCTCAAGCCAGGTGTCATTCTCGTATGTTTTATTTCCGGAGACAGCCAACAGTCATAAACCGACTACGGAATGAGACGTCATACTTTCACGATACGCTACGCGAACCGCAACAATAAACGGCCAGTTTATCCAGTCGGATTTTTCACGAATAATTGGATGTGACATTCTGTCACTTAAGTTAATTAAAAGAAAAATTATACTTCAATCATTTTATTCCTAAATACTTTATAATTAATACAAAGATTTTACCCAAAAATCAGATCATAATAAATAGAAATATTATGTATAGTTATAGTATATTATAATTTATAATATAATGTTATTAATTATATATTATGTATATTATAATTTAAGAAATATAATGTAATAAAAATAACAAAGAGAAGTTAAATATTTAAACAGATAACGCTTTTCTCGAATAAAATAAATCCATAATTAATAATAATTAATAATCATAATAGCACATATCTTTTAAAAATAATCGCAATGTTATCGAATAGCCTAGTAGTTTGTTATATAATACAAGTCAACCTATATTTTTATATGAACACGTTCATATGAGATGCCATTAAAATTATAAAAGTAGATTTTAATCTCTTAAGATAGCTTTCAAGATGATTTCTCTCTTTATTGCAACTGCGTTGATGATGCGGCGTAACGGGGAAAAGGAAAGACGCACTTTTCACGAATGTTGGTCGTAAAGATGGGTTACTACCGGGATGTGCACTACAGACGACAGCTTCGTCTACATGAAACTACTCTCATAGCACATTCGCGTATTCTGTCTTCTTTCCGCCAGATGTATAACTACTCATAGCGTATACATCTGCTGCATGTCCTATAAGCACACAGGACGTGCCTGTTAAAGTTTGACGTCCGATGTTCGTATGTGCGTGCATGATGGATGTTATATTTAGGAAATATAAAGCAGAAATGATGACATCACGAACAGACCACAGAAAACAGTGATAAACTAACGATCAAAAATATGATTACTTTTTTATTCTAGATTTGTTATAATACATGATTGCAAAAAATGTAATTGATGAAATCTTTCAATTTGACTAATACTAAATTTCTGTGAACATATATTTAAAATAAAATTTATTTAAAATTAAACTAATAAATATAAATTCAATACTCTTGCAAAACAAGTCTTAAATTTCTATTTATTATCAAAGATCAGCAAGATAAGCAAAAAATATAGATCTAATGTGTAAGTCTCTAATAAATAATTAGATTATTAAAATTAAATAGATGCTAATATTGTTAAATATATGTATTGTAAAAGTGTAAGACAAATCAGTATATTTTCTCGCGGAAAACATTGTAGATTACAAATAGATCGCAATTTCAGATTTGTAGTAAAGTCTTTCATTATCGATTTTCATTCTTTGGCTAACAACTTCACTAGTTACGAGTGAGCGCTAAAACTGTCGCACAACAAACGAACAAACGGCTGTTTAGCCACAAAGGGCGAGAACGGAAGCTTGCGCTCGCACACTTTATAGCAATTTTGCGAAGTTGCGGCCCAAGTACACAAGTTCGACGTTCCAGGCTACCCGGGTAGATTAGATTTGGCTTAAGAGTGGATGAACTGTCCTACGATAAAAGCAGGTAATTCCGCGACGCTCGCTAACTTCGACACGACTTGGGCACCCGGAAAATAATCAGCCGCGAGGTTGAGTCGGTATTTGTGCTGACGGGCCGTACGACATAGACAAACCTCCTTGTTCCAGAGAGCTGTTACCTACGGTAGCTCTGACAAGAAGGGACCGTCTTTGTGCACTGTGAAAATCGTAAGATTGGTATCGTCGCACGGCTGCCACCCGGTATTGCACTTCACGGCGACATCATCACTATAGTGGTCGTCACCTTTTATTTCGAGGGAAATTAACGACGACCGCCGAGTAATTGTCGGGCGTTAAGCTCCCGCGGAACGTAATTACGCGAGGACAAAGCGCTACAAGAAGTAAATACGAAAACGCAGCCGTGAGACGAATTTGTCGCAGCGCTTTTGAGGCGACGAAACTTCTTCGGAACTTCATCGTCGGCTGTTGTTCCCCTTTGTGCGAGACTGAAGTTTTCTAATTGACGAAAAAGTGTCTTTACAATAAGTTCGCGACCAGACAATTAATATAATTTAGGTGATAGTTATATCGATACAGGCTATTGGCAATGTTACTGGCAATGATAATGTCACTTTTTGAATATATTTGTATAAAAAAACTATTTTAGAAATTTTTTAAACTAAATTTTACAAGCATATTTTTTTCTTCATATATACAATAAATTCTAATATAAAATAAAATATGAAATAAATTCTAATACTTGTATTAATATAAGTCTCAGATCAGAAAATATAATAATATTATCATTCTTCCAATCTACATCTCCTAATGAAATAGCAAAAGGAGCATTGTTAATTTGTTGTAATTTCTTAAGATGATCTGCATTTTGTGCTCTTTCTTAGACAATTGATCCAATTTAAAGAATTTCATACAGTATATTACTCTATTAAAAATTAAAAATAAAATTTAGTATTATTCTCTGTGTAAAATTAAGAGAAGGTTATCTTGAGAAAATTTTATTAATACCTAAATATCAACTTTTTAAAATATTTTAATGATTCATGAGATAATATAATGACAATTATAATATAGAAGTTCTTTAGATTTACTTTTTACAGTCATGTCTACAAAGCCATTCACTGATTATCTCAAAAATTCGTAGATACCAAAGGATCGATAGTGGCGATTATCTCGCGGGAATGTGCGCGTTGTACCGCTAGTAACTTCTGACATGAATTAAGCGTCGTGGTATCGTAATTACTGCGAGAACAATGCGCGAGGCACGCATGTGCGCGTCGAAGTAAACACGAAGATATAATGGCACGAATTTGTCGCGTGCAGGTAAAGGCGCACCGCTACATTCGTTATCGGTAGGTATTGCGACTACAGGTGGGACCTGCCGCTGCAATTTAAAAGTCCATTTGTTTCTGGATAACGTCAGGAAACACCGACGCCACCGGCACGCACATTTTATCCGAAAAATATTGAGACTGAAAATAGTATACAAAGCCGACACATAGAAAGAAACGTGGCACAAGTACAAAGTGCACACGAGAAGATCGTAAAAAAAGAAGAATGTAAATAAATAAAATACATATAGACAGTGTTGGGTAGTAGATTTTATCTAAATACATTTATAGAGATACAGTTGTATCTAACCTGTATCTGAGGTACATTCAAATTTGAGTATTTGTATTTGTATATATCTAGATAAAAAAATACAGCATCTGAACTTTTTCAGATACATTTCCTCGGTATAGTCATAATTTCCATTTTGTTGTCGATTAATTCCATTGCGCAGAAAAAAAGCAGCTTTGCTGTTGCAAAATTCTGTAACATGATTGGTCTTTCCCTTAGTTTCTCGCTGGATCTAAATGCAAATCAATCATATTAAAGAATTTTACGGTTACACAGTTGCTTTTTCTGCTGAACGCAACCAATGATCCTTGTGGAATTTCTAATGCATGTATAGTTAAGCTAAAAACATAATATTTGGAACATTTTTAGTTTGTAAAGTTATGATGGATGATGATGAATAGTATCGTCTTATAATTCTTATCCTAAATCGTTTTACAATAATTATAAGTTTTCTCAATTAAATTTCTAAATGTAAAAAAAAATTTTCTAAATGTAAAAAAATGAATAAATGAATAAACTAATATATTTTTTACGTATTATCATTATTACGATAAAATTAATTTAATATCTGAAGATATTTTTAAAGTATCTGATATCTGTATCTCATATACATACTCGATTTAAATTTTTGCATATTTTAATATGTATCTATATCTATATCTAGATAAATTTTAAAAATATCTTATTACTACGTATAGAAACAAAAAATATATTTCTTGTTGTTGATAATAGTCTCAATGTTTCAACATTGAATATTCGATATATATATTTGTATTTCAAATGAATAACGGTTACAAAATGCTATATTCACAGAGTATTCTTCAGTTAAATATGTAAATAAAAAATTAAAACATTAAAAAATATCACTTACCATAGTGAAAAAGGATGTGAACATGTTTTGGACCAATAGTCCAAAAGATAAATAAAAAAATAGTCCAAAAATTTAAATTGAAAGTCATCAAGAGGCCATATTAAAAACTAAGCTTACATATAGATAATTATAATTATACTTAAATCGTTTGAAAAGTTTTGAGCCTTAACATAAAAATGATATTACTCGTCGATATTATTTTGCTACTACAATCGTACATGTTTCGCAAGATACCTGTGAAAATTGTAGCCATTTTGGACGCTCAGTTGTTGTTAGTTATTTGTGCCAGTCAATGTCAGTGTTTTTTGAAAAAATAAAAAAATCGAATATCGACGATCGTCATAATTAAAATTTACGAATTGCGGTTCAAAGTAATTAACTACCCTCCGTATTCACCAGATCTGATCCCCAACAACTTTTTCTTGTTTTTTAGGCTCAAAGTTAGGCTCGGAGAGCACAGATTTTTATCAAATGAAAATGACTGATATTGACTGGCACAAATGACTTTCAAATAACTAAGCATCCAAAATGGCTATACAGATATTTTGCAAAACTTATATGATTGTAGTACCAGACTGGTTCTGTCGAGTAATGCCATCTTCATATTGAGGCTAAAACTTTTTAAACGATCTTGTATAACGGGAACATATAACTCACTCTGTGAGTCATGGTGTCTGGAAGTAGATATAAATAATAATAAGTCCATATAGTTATATACTTCTCAATAACTAATTCCTTATTTTCAGACTAGAATTTCTTAAATCAAACAAAATCTCAAAGTCTCGGAATCTTATCTCCAGATTACTTTGAGATTTTATTGAAATCAGTTTATTCGTGCCTACTTTTTTATGTTTTTACTTTGATTGACTCTTAATAAATACTCATCTGAGAACGAATTGGTTATTGAGAACTTATATATGTAGACTTATATCCTCATTATTTCTGAATACCATGACTCATAAAAATACGTTCGTTGAGAAAAATATTTATTATAATTTACAATTATAATTAGATATAAACTTAATTTTTTAAATATAGTTTCTTGATAATTTTTAATATCTTGGCTCTCGATTTAAATTTTTGCACAACTATTTCGATCGATCTGAACTATATCTATGTCTGTATTTTTTTAATATGTGGTGTTCTTTAATGTTTTAACTTTAATTTTATGTTTAATTTAAAAAACTTTGTAACGTCTTCATTGTTCATTTGAATTATTTATGAATATACCAATATAATTAATTTATTAATATTTTTTTAACTTTGCTCATTTATTTTGATTTTATCTTCTTTACATTTTAGAGATAATAAGTTTTTTTCTTTTGTTAATAACTCTGTCCATTTATGTCTTTTTCACTGAAAGTGTGTACTTAAAATAACTTTCCTATCTATATATTTTATTTAAATATTAATAATAATTTATTTTTTATGTTTGTTTTCTAAATATCTTTGGCATATATAACATTTATATAAAATTTAAAAATATCACATCGATCAAAGATACGTTTTTCTCATATTTCCAGATTCGTTCATTTGTATAAAATATTTATTTTTTCATCAAGTGATTAATATTAAATTATAATAAATACATATTTATACAGAGTTTTACAAGCCAATCTTAACAAAATTTATCACCAAAGTTTCGATTAATAATTAATATAATCTGTATCCTTTCGACTGTATAGTACCACCAAAGTATCACACTGTAACTTCAATTTTTACAATAAAGAATAAATAATTTCTTCTAAATGAAAAAATTTATTTTATTTTCTTAAAGTATTAGATATTAATCATTACGATTTTAAAATAATATATAAATCATTCAAGCATCCTTAACTAACATTTTTACAATAATATATATGTATAAGAATATACTATAAATCATAATAAATTATTTTTTTGTTCAATATATCTTTTTGTTATAAGTACTAAATAATATAATGAAATAATATAATTTTTTGTCTCGTAGCCGTCTTTTGTTATAATAAATTTATAATAAATTATAATAATTTAAAATATATAAACTTTTATGGATAAAATGGTCTCGATATTTATGATAAAATTTTTTCCGACTATTTCCAAGAAAATAAGAGAGAAGGAGAGAGATTCTTTCGTTTAATAACTATTTATTAATACAAACTGACCAGTTAGAAGATTTCACGACTATTGCATCAGTCCTTTTATCGGATTTTACAGCATTTCGAAGAAATGCATGTCACGAAAATGTGTGTGTGTGTGTGTGTGTGTGTGTGTGTGTGTGTGTGTGTGTGTGTGTGTATGTCGGGTGCAATTCAAGCCAGCAAAAAATAGTTTTGGAAAAAAGAATGCAGTTGTGATGAAAAAGAAGGATCAAATAAAAACACTAAATAAAATATAAATTTTAATTATTTTGTTAAAATTTAAAGTGCGCGAATTTTGAATGTATTTGACTATAAACATCAGACATATAATAATATTTAAAAAATTATAACAATTATTTGGAATAGGAGCAGTTTAAGGAAATTGTGAGCAAATTTCGAAATTCTAGAATTTTTTACATTTTCTCCTGGCTTTTCCCAGTTTTCCAAATCTGTGATAATCCTGGTATGCATGCGTGCGTGCGCGCTATATCCTAAACAACTGTATGCGTTTTACTAGCAAGTGAAGTACTGAATGTAACACCTTTCACTAGTTGAAATCGTAATTCTTTGCATATGACATCGTACCGGAAAAGAATATAAATTAACTCGATAACTGTAATTACTGTGTGTGTGTGTGTGAGTGTGTGTGTGAGTGTGTGAGTGTGTGAGTGTGTGTGTGTGTGTGTGTGTGTGTGTGTGTGTGTGTGTAGTTGTAGTTGTAGTAGTAGTTAGTTAGTGTAGTTAGTGTTAGTGTGTGTTAGTAGTGTAGTTGTTGTGTAGTTAGTAGTAAGTT
>NW_012130085.1:177018-185919 GCF_000143395.1 Atta cephalotes
GTACGTACGTACGTACGTACGTACGTACGTACGTACGTACGTACGTACGTACGTACGTAACGTAGTACGTAGTAGTAGTAGTAGTAGAGTAGTAGAGTAGAGAGAGAGAGAGAGAGAGAGAGAGAGAGAGAGAGAGAGGGGATTTAATTGTTATATTTATTCATGCTTATTCCTGATTCCTATTGATATTTGAATTTTTTACGAAGTTGCGGACTCGACCGCGTAGCAACGGATAGAAAAATCATTAAGTTGGTAAATTTGACGACTTTTTTCGTGTGCAAACATCGTGCGAGGTAGTGAATGCGGAAGAGCTTAGTGGAATTTCCGTGAATATCCTGATTTGCATATGTTTCACAGTACACAGATGAGAGAAAACGTGTTTTGGAATTATGATTTAAATAACAAATCGCATGGATTAAACGAATAACTATGAACTGAGATATGATCTCACTAATTTTGTCATAAAAAGAAAAACTTTAGAATTTTATACTATTTCAGTATTTAGCTATTTTAATAAATCATATATAAATATATAATAAAACATACATACGTGTATTATTTTAATCAATGATGTATGTAAATTATAAACATTGTAAAAATTATAAGCAAAAGTTTAATATTAACGGAATTGTATTACGCAAATCTAAAATAATAATTTAAAAATGCATAATCAATCTGCTTCAATGTCGTTCAGATCAGATATGTTAGAATAAACACAAAAACAGTTAATTGTTAATAATTAACAAAATTGCTTTTACATTAGACTGTAATTTTCCAGCATAAAAATGCAACTACAATTATAACTACTGGCCTTCTATTTAGTGACGTATGAAATACATGCAAAAGATGACTAACAATGCATAGATTAATATTGCAGAAATACGTCGAGATGTACGTTATTACACAAGATTACGAGATGCAGAAGATATATAATCTAATTATCTTATGATTCTTAAAAAAGTAATTTAAGTTGGAATATAATTTTATAAACAATATTTTACATTCAAAAATATCTCTTCTTCAAAAAAATATTTCTTCTTTTAAAAGAAGTTAAAACATATAATTTAATCTCCAAATTTATATTTTTAAAAAATTGTATTTAGATATGTATAGATTTCATACGCAAAGTGTATATAAGATTAAAAGAAGGACAACAGATAAATAAATCTCCTTGTTAATATCCTCAATATGTAGTGTTCTCGATCTCACGAACTTTAATCGCACTTCTATATGATTCAACTTTAATTCTAATTAAAACTAATTACAATATCAATCTTAATGTTGTTACATCAAGCTATTGTCTATTTATTTAGCTCTTTTTAGCTCTGGGAAAATTTGTACATTCAGTATTACGATGACGTTTACACATAGTAAGGCTATAGCGAATTACCGCGGATGTCACATTGCCATTTTGCTTCCTCGCTGACAGAAACCACTGTCACACCCGGAAATTATGTGGCGTGAATTCAGTGCCTTAACGTTCGACAGCCTGTCTGAGTACATTTTCCGGCGCTACATGTTAGTCGTTGAAGTCTCGCGAAAGCACGACCTCCTTGACGTTTTAAGATCGTATATTATCGCGTTATAGAAATTGCACACATGACATTTCCTGTATCAGGTAAATCGTAACCACTAAATGGTTTTATTTCAAATTGACTAATATAATGTAATAATAAAATTGCTAACAATGTTAATACTTAAAGTAGCATTAATTGAGAAAAAAAATTTAGACAAAGTTTTTATAAATTAAATGATATAGAAACGATTTGAAAATAATAATACAGAGAATTGATTCTTTTCAAAACGCTTAATATAATAATATTGACATGCAAGATTATCAATAGTACGAATAGTGTTTTACATTGAATACATAACTTGCTATGATTAATATTTACATGCATTGATGTGACATTTATTTATGCATATCTTAAGGCTTAAATACATTATTATATATCACAAAACCTTGTATCTAAGTTATCTGAATAATTTTTTATATTTAAGATTAAGAGAATAATAATTTTTTTATGCTGCAAAAAAAATCAATGTGCACGCACGCACATTGATGTGTGTGTGTGTGTGTGTATGTGTGTGTGTGTGTGTGTGCGCGCGTGTAAATATACAAAATTTATTAATTGTCTCATATTTTTACACAGTCCAATACCTCGATTCAATTTTTATCTACAATTTAGACAGACGTCTCGTTTGCATTTATTTCACAATCTCTTAAAATTAATTAGATTGTTATATTTGCAAATTTTATTTTGTGAAATGCGTTTTCTTTTATAAACCGTTATTTTCTTTCTGTTCAGATTGTTATCCTCTTTGTCTCTTGTGTTGTAAAAAACAAAACTCTTGTGCGTAATTAAATAATTGAAAAGAAAACAGTTTGTAGTCTGTGGATATGCATATCGAATACACATACGCACCTACGCACGCATATTTTGAATCCATAATTATCGACTAAACAGCATTCCGTATTCAATTAATACGGCTAATTCTGAAAATGTATATACATATATATATATATATATAATGTTTGATGAAATGTAATGAAAGACTATGTACGAGATATGCAACTTTAATAATCTACGTCAGAATCTACGCGAATTGTGTAACTTGCCAATAACATTTTTTACTATCACATTCTTCCGTATGTTCTATACTTTAACCTATTCATTCATCTATTAATCACAAGAGTTGATCTTACTACGACAAAAATATTTCTCTCTAATATATAATAAATATTTTTTTAATGTATAGAATTATATAATCCTGAATATGTATTAAAATCTTTATTTCGTATAACGCCATATAATCATACCAGTGGTCAATTAAAATTTAATCAGAAGTATCTTTAAACAATGTAAATGCTATTCTTGGAATTAATTCGCGTTCGTCGCGAATGAATCGGTACACGTACGGCCTCTTTTGCACACGTAGATGAAAGTTTGATTCAGTTGATGCTATACACGCAATATTTTTTCGTTGGTCGTACTTCCTGAACGTTGACGAGTGAGCGATGAGTGTCACATTTGGCGCCAGGATGACTTGCGGAATAGCGGCGCCGCAACGACGTCGTTCGAAAGAAAGAAATAAAAAGCGGAAAAAGGATGCACGATAAAACGACGTGCGTGGGCAGCCGAAACGACGAACAGAAGATAAGATGCAACAGAGAGACCGCATGCAAGAAGTAGAGAGAGGAATGGAGATGCATTCGATGAAGGTGCTATTGTGGAGCGAATGACAATCCGAATTTCCGTCGTTACATGAGCGGCTAGTGCATTTTTTTTTACAGACACGCCCGGTTGGCGCCGAAACCATTGATTAAACTCTGGCGCCGACCCATTTTTCCCCTCTCGCGACCTGCTCTCCCTACTTTCCCCAGCTTTTCTCTCGAACTCTAGATCCTCTCAGGCGACATGCGCTCCGTATGAGGCAAACTTTTTGGCAACGGAATACATTCGCGTTATTGCCGCACCAATTGAGAATCACTGGGATCACTTGGCTCTCCGGACTAATCTATAAACACCGTTCTCTCGTGCAGCGTCGCAGCATTCTATAGCGTACGAGGGTTTAGAGCCGAAAGTCGACACTCGATAAAATACGAACGTAACACACATCGCTCGTGAAACTTTTTTTTCCTGTGATATTGACATTGCGATGCTTCACGCGAGAGTATGACTCGATCAGATTACGATTTGATGGAAATATATTTCTCTATAGAGACAGCAAGGCAAACCGCACGCCAACGGAATGTAAAAATTATATTATACTGATTATTTCAATAAATTTTTCTTTATCTTTTTTCTTTGTGTCATTACAATAAATAAATCATTTTATTTTTATTGTTAATTGTGAGTTTCTCAATCAATAAACGTGAAAGAAAACTCAATATGGAAAATTAAATTTGATTCTCAAATATGAATATAATATAATACATTATATATTTAATACATAAATATGCATATAAAATGTATATGTTTTTTAATGTTAAAATTATGCACGAGAATGTTCTCGACAACCTGGCTAAGATGAGATTCAAAAAGAATATTAGACATATAGAACGACAAAGGAAAAAAACATGAAACTCTTTCTATCAAAAAAATCGTTAGATTCGCTTATCCCGATTATCTTTTAAACAATTTTGCGATGATTTTTATATAACTCGAATAATTTACTATTTAGCTCATAAGCTCAATCTGAAACTAAATTTTTTAAAATTGTATGATATACATTAAGATATTTTCAAGAAATATAATTTAATATTGCATTTTAAGAATTAATTATAATTATCTCCACTTTTCATATATTTTTAATCTGCAATTATCTTAAATACTGCTCAAAGATATTTAAATTTCCCGCCCCTTTGTTACTTCCTTTTAAGAGTGGGAATTTCAGTACCAAGAGCTGATAATATATCAATGTTGGCATTTGTCTCTCTTCCTCTAGTTATATTTAAGAGACTACGAGCTGGCATGTGTAGTAACTGACAGTGATAATTCAGAAATGGTTCAATAAAATCACGTGTCATAAACGATTAAGTAAGATTATCTGTTCTAAAATTGAATTTAAGAAACAGAATTCTTTTAAACTAATAGAGATTTATCTAATTTTTGAATAAACTTTTTACGATGTTTGTGCTAATGTATTTGCTAATGTATAAACAATAAACGGATCAAATATTTATAAATTTGTGGATAATTTATTGTTACGATTTATTATTGTGACATTTGCAATAATAGTTATAAATAATGTTTTTATAAAATATACGTGTCCAATTTGAACATTGAAATATTAACAGTAAGTCGTACATAAAATAAGAATTGCAGTGAATCATAGTAAATTGTTTCTATAAAATATACGTGTCCAATTTGAACATTGAAATATTAACAGTAAGTCGTACATAAAATAAGAATTGCAATGAATCATAGTAAATTGCATACAATTAAAAAGACTGATGTTAGAACAGCTTTTATTAATTATTAATAAATATTAATTATTAATAAGTTTTGTTAAATGACATTTAATATTGCGCAAAAAGACAATAAATTTTTGCTGATAATGGTTATATGACATATTTTCTTTTAAACGTTGATATGTAATCGCTTTGTTATAACATTAAAGCCAAGCACTTGACTTTTATCTAAATGATTCGCGGTTGAATGCCAGTTGAAAAATTATTAAACTGTTTAATGTATAATTAAACTGTTTAAATGTTTTTTCTTGTAATAAGCATTGTTTTGTAGACAATACGTGGTACAAATATATTTGACTGCAAGCTACAATTATCATACTAGAAAACATCATTGACGTCATCGTTGTCATAAAGAAATCAACAATATATAAGGTATAATTATGTAAAATTTTCCTTATTCTTATAATGTGAGTCATTCTATTTATCTCACTATCTATCACAACAGCTAGCACAGTTATACGAGATATCTTGAAGTCAACTGATATAAAGTAATCAATATCAAGATAAAAGAAGATAAGATATTACAGAGCAATAAATTATAACTAAATAAAGAATCTAAAATAAAAAAACACAAAGAATATAACAAAGCAGCCAGGTGAATCTAAAGAGAATAAAGACAGTACCTTATACTTATACCATTATATTAAATCCTAAATTATTCGAAAAATCTATAATAAATAATAATTTATATTGACGTTCTTATCTCTAACAATCATTTCTGCACTGAAATTTCATTCAAGAAGTTTTTTCTAATCTAAAAATTAGATTATTTAAGCTCTAATCTGAACATTGACCTCTAAATGTAAAATTTATCAATTAATCATCATAAATCGTATCGTTGCCTTTTCAAATTTTTTTTTCTTTAAGAAAGCCTCTATATCCAATTTAATTCTTCTTTTTTCTTTAAGATTTTGCGACAATTGTTTCATCGTCGTGACACAATATAAACATGCAGAATAAATCAAATATTTATACAATAAACGATGCGCCACCCTCATACGCGGAAGCAACAGGAGTATCAGATACACAGAATCCACGATTAGACCAAAGATATCCACATACAACAATTCATCCATCTCCGTCAGAGTCATTTCCGTATCCATATTCGCCGAATTATCAGAATTTGGATAGAATGCCTGTTCAATCTTATCAATATGAGTCAACAGAACATCAAAATCAATCAACGGAAGTAACTTACAACAGAACTGTAATAACAAGAACAAATACAAGAGACTACAAATGTAAGTTAAAATAAATCTCATAATAAAAACAGAAAGCAAAATACACTAAGAAAATTAGAAAAAAGCGCTATTAAAATTCGCTATATTTTTTAAGATGTAATCAAAGAAAGATTTACTTAATGAAAGATCCGACAATATTGTTATAATTAAAATAATCATTATCTTAGGATAATAATTATATTTCAAATAAAAATATTTACAATCACATTATAAAATAAATTTATTGTGACAATTATATGCATTATTTACTCATATATTTAATGTGTCTGTAAAAAATATATATAATTTAATATATATAATTAATATAATTTAATATATATAATATAAATATATATAATTTAAAAATATATAATTTATATATATGTATGTATAATACTCTTTTATTTTAATAGTATAATAAGTTTTTTGTTTGTATCAGCATGCACCAGACTGTTTCGACTGATATGGATATTAGCTATATTGGCATCTGTAGGGGCACTTATTAGTTTAATACTTAGAGCTTTTCGATAAGTAAGAAGAAGTAAGTAAAAGAAACATACTATTATATTATAATAAATTATGAAAATATTAAATAAGTATTAAATTATTACCAACAAATTAATTCGTTTATCATATAATTGTAATATAATATCAATATTAAATCTCTAATTAATTTTATTTAGTAACTGCGAAGATTATTTTATAATTTTTTCATAATTAAGCATGAATATACATTAGTAATTTTAAATATTGATTGTAATATAAAATTTTAAATCTAACAGAAAGAGAGAAGAACTTCTACGTGCTTATTTGAAAAACAGTTAATTTTATCATTACTTCATGACTTCTAAATCGTGTAATTGTTAAGACAAATGAATAATACTCATGAGGAAATACAATTGCGATTATAGAGATGCAATAGACATATATAAAAGTATCTATCTACATGTTAATATTTTTTAATTATTTAAAATATTATTTATTAATATGTAGTTAAGTTCAACTTTATTTTAAATATGTTTTACTATTTAAGGTATAACTCCTATATACTATATAAGGCTTAACTCTTTTTTATTAAATTATTATTTAAGTTGTTAAATTTTATAATTAAAAAATTGTAATAGAATAAAAAGTTGTTTGCTTTAAAAAAGTAATTACGAGATTGATCTGTAAAATCTATTTGTTTATAAAAAATAGCATTTAAAAAAAAATTATTCCTGGAATACATTCGATCCACGCCTAGATGGGGATACATGATCCTTTCATATAATAACATTCCTGTTATTTATCTATCTTTAAAATAGAAAATACATATGTATTTTTTGTTTTAGATAATGTTCAGAATATACAAAGTAAAAAAAGATGTTGAAATAGACTCTAATAGACAAAAAATTAAAATAGAATATGAATGTATTACTTTAATACTTCAATATTTTAAATTATATTTTTTAACTTTTGATTTTACATCTTTTAATATTATTACATTGATTATGATTATTGAATAATCTTTTAATTGCATAAATTAACATGATTCTCTTGAATCAATTAAAACATGATCTCAAATTCTGAATCAAATCCTCCGAAAATAAGGAATACTTAATATTCCTTATTCTTATTGTTTCACTAAAATAGAAATTATTCTAAGAATTATTATTACTTTTTAATTTGATCAATGCAGTTAGACTATTAAAATATCTACAATATAGCAAGAATAATTTTATTTTTTCTTTTATTATTAAAAATATATTTAATAGAAGAGGGATAAAGTGTTCTCAGTTTTCTCTATGCATTCAATCAAATATTAAAATATTTACAGTAAGTCATGTAAAAAATATATTATAGTTGTAATAATGAGTTATAATATTATCAAAAACAATACATGTATTGATGTATGATTAAAAATATTATCGATATTATCGATATTACAATAATATTTACGAATTATTTGTAGCATTGATGAACATAACATTTATTAAATGCCATTTATTACTGCGTAACAAAAATAGTTTCTGACTGATAATAACATATAAAAATCCTATAATAAGAATGTCATCAAAACGGATCAGTCTTCTGATCCAATCTTCTGATTAGTCCTCCATTTGTTCATTTTCAAGCATTCATTCATTCAATTCATTCAGTGTGTTTCAAATAATTTTATATTATACATTTATGGAAATGAGAGACAGAGAAAAAGAAAAAGACAACTATAAGATAAATGATTGTCAGTAATATCATCAACTCATTGATTTTTTTTTTGCGCATGCGTATATAGGTTATCTTTTTCTATCCATTATTTTTTATCTGCTTTGGCTACACCTATTATGAAATCTCTAACGAAATGTTATCTTTAAAACATTGATATGTAATCACATTATTATAATATCAAGCTTACGCAAGCATTTAACTTTTATCCAGACAAGAGAATCGTAGTTAAATTCCAGTTAAAAAGTCATAATTTAACTTAAAACATATTTGTAAGTAGTAATCAACATAGTTTTATAAACAATATACGATGTAAATATATCTGACTGCAGACTACAATTAACATTAAAAAGATCAATTATTGACGACATCGTCTTCACAAAGAAATCAACAGTATACCAGGTAGTTCCAAAATTTTCCTTAATTTTACAAATCATTCATTACCTTGTCACAATAGAATTATATATATATATATATATATATATAT
Organism: Atta cephalotes; assembly: GCF_000143395.1. NCBI lineage: Eukaryota > Metazoa > Arthropoda > Insecta > Hymenoptera > Formicidae > Atta > Atta cephalotes. The sequence goes on from NW_012130085.1 coordinate 185,903, forward strand.
ATATATATTAAATTAGT
>NW_012130085.1:185939-204190 GCF_000143395.1 Atta cephalotes
ATATATATATATATATATATATATATATATATATATTAAAATTTGGAATAAATATAAATAAAGTAGATAAAATAATTAACAAAGTAGATAAAAAATTTATAAAAGGTAACTGATATAATACTCGATAATACCATTAAACCCTAATTACTAGAAAATAAAAGACAAAATTAAAGATTTATAATGACATTTTAATCAGCTGTCATTTCTATATTAAACTTTTATCTATATACTAAATTTTTATCTTGTTATACAAAGACTTGATTCTAATTAAGAATTAGCTTTAATTTATAAATGTCTCTTATTAAAAATGGAACTTATGTTGTCGATAAAAATTTATTGTAGATTCTATCGAAAATACGTTATTCTTGTCATGTTTTTGAAAAATGAAGAGTAAAGCTATAAAAAAAGCATACATTTATATATTATAATAAACTTAAATAGTTATTTTTGTAAATCATTGATGCAACATGGAAAATTCATTTTTATGCTAACGATGTTCTTTATTTATGTTCACATCATAGATTCGAGGCATGTATAATTCATTATAAGAATTGCTTCCGGTCAATGATAAACAGGAAGAGATAAAAAAAGTATTAGCTAAAAATAAAAGTTTAATACCTTTTTTCTATAAATGTAATTTATATTTTTTACGCAAATTTATAGATCTATATCTATAAATGACATAAATTTCAGAATCGTATTTGCACACGGGAGATATAATAAAAAATTTTTAATTTATTAAAATATATACATGATATTATTACATAGAATACTCTAGATTTTTTGTTATAATCGTGTTAAATATATTCTTGTCTTTAATAAAAGTTGCGAGAAATTACCACAGATTTCAATAATGATATTATATTTAATAAGAATGCAAATAAAATAAGATTCTTGATAATAATGGAAGATGAATTAAGTTACAAAAAATTTTTAATAGAGATAAGCAGAATAATCTTCAATCTTGATCTTAACATATATCAAGATCAAAATTCGAAATAGCATTCACAAGATTTATTGAGCTCGAAGGTTAGACACCTTGGATGCTAATGCAGGACTTTGTCTCGAAAAAAAAGTTGTCACAACCAAAAGGAATTTTGTTAAAATGTTTTAAAAAAATCTTGATATCAGCTACAAGAATATAAATAAAAAGTGGAAATTTTCATTTAAAAAATTTAAAGTTGACTTTGTGAGATTTTTTTGATGGAGTTCCGAAAGGGTGAACCCTCCGATTTTCTTGTCACATGACATACTACTGTATTTTGATGCCCTGATTATGAATATGCTAATGAAAATTATCGACAAAATCATTTTTAAGGTCAAATATTTAAAAAACGGTTTTTTAAACATTTTTCGCGTGTTTCATATGCGCTCCTAAGCAGGAAGAGAAGGAGATGGGATGGCAGTCGCTTCGCGTGGAAGTTGTACGCCCCTAAGAGGGGGAGGTGAGATGGCAGTCACTTCGCGTAAAAAAAAAGAAAAAGAAAATAAAGAAATTGTATATCCTATCTATCTTTCAGCACGTATTGACATGCATGCTGAGTAGTGACGCTTAGCCAGTTTGCGCAGCAAATGATCGTCAAAATGACCTTGACATCTTATTTGATTCTTCTTCCTTTCTCTTTCAGATTTTGCGGTAATTGCTACGAAGCCGTGACGCAATAGAAACATGCAAAATAAATCAAATATTTATACAATAAACAATGCTGCGCCACCTTCATACGCAGAGGCAACAGGAACATCTGCATTAGAGACACACAATCCACAATTTGACCAAAGATATCCACATATGGTAGTCTATTCACCATCAATGTCGTTTCCGTATTCGTACTCGCCGAATTGTTATCTGGACAGAACACCTGTTCAATCAGCTCACCCACAATATGATTTGCCGGAATGGCAAAGGCAATCAACTAGCACAAATTACAACAGAACATTAATAACAAAAACTAAATATGAGAAACGTAAGTCAAAATTAATGTCATAGGCAACGATGGAAAACAAAGTACACTATAAAAATCAGAAAAGAGAAAGAAAGATAAAAATTTGCTGTATTTTTAAAAAAGTAAAAAGATTTATTTAATTGTAAAATATTAGAAAATAGTAAAATGATTATTAGCTTGGCATAACTATATCAAATAGAAATGAAATATTAACTTCGTTACAATTTAAATTTATCATGACGATTATACATATAATCCACTCACATATATGAAATGTTTTTGCATTTAGAAGTTTATAATCTATATGTGCATGCGCATAATTCGGTTCTCTCCTATTCTAATATTAGTTTTTATTTGTTTTAGGTTGCAGGAAAATTATTGCAGTGCTTATAGTGTCAATATGTGTTGTCACATTTTTGGGGGTTGTTTATGTAGGTGTATATTCTTAACCTTGTACTGCCAAAAATTGGCAGTACAAGGTACACGTTGAAATAAAAACTCTACGGAAATTACGAGGGACTAAGTCCCTCCACCAAACATAAGAGTTAAAATGGTACCTCGAAATCAGGAAGTATCCATTGTGAGGAGATAATTATGCGGTTCTAGATGATTTGGAGAGCATACATATGAAGAGCATATGTGTACCTCGAAGTATTCCAATCCTTTCTTTTCTCTCCCAATCCGCTTCTGTTCTTTCAAAACGGTTGATGACGCAGTGAACGAAATATAATTGTCACAAGTCATAGATGTAAGGTAAAGTAGAGAAAAACGTATAATTATACTTAAACCGTATCTACACAACAGCCTTAAGATTTTCTTTGCCTTTTCTTATATCCGCGACTTAAGACTTATATGTATCAGCCGTTTTGAAAGGACAAAAGCGGATTTAGAGGGAAAAGAAAGAGTTGGGATATCTCAAATTTACGTATTATATATATGCTCTTCATATAAGTTCGGCTGCGATAGTCAAGATACTTATAGATATATGTTTAATCGTATAAATAAGAAATTACATATTAAGAATTCTTAAATTCGTACTAACTGAAAATTACAATATTGCAAAAATGTTCTTGTTAAAGAATATATGTACCTGCAGTTAGACTTGTTTCCTTTGTCATGTCGAGTATCGAATTATGTTTTATTGGCGAATTATCACAAACACAGAAACGATTCTGTATCACTATCTAATTTGCGAACATATCCAGTGCATTCGCAATGTAATTCCCGGCATGAACGTAATACTCCTCAAATATCAATATTTGTAAGCTTATTCATATTAGACACTGTGGATAAGTATGTATATATCTTAATATAGCTAGCGTGTCCGATCTGGTCCGATCCGTTGTCCGATATGGCAATGGCGCGTTAGCACAGGTTACGCGCGCTGTGGCACGATTACTATTTGTTAACGAAATAGTCGAATGCTGGCGGTACATTTATATCGAGGCGTATAGGAAATAAGCACGAAAAGCTTTGTATCCCCAAAAGAAAAGTATCGCGAATTCTATAAAAGTGATACCTCCAATCGAATTGTTACCTCATTATTTTTGTACTTTCAGCGAATTTTTACCGGAAAAGTACCTTTTATTAGAAAAAAAAACTCCTAATAATGTGGTAACTCAAAATGTCATTTTATTCCGAAATTTGTACCTCGAATTTAGAGATAACTACGCAATACAAGATTAAGAATGTATTTAGTAGGCATACTAAATGAGACAGATATTTTTTTAAATAACTCATTACCTTTCCGTTATTTAAAAAGTAACAATTCATTACATTTCCATTATTTTTTTAATATTAAAATAAAATCAGTTTTTTTATAGAAGCTATGCATTTCGCAGATTATTTTCGTGTTCCATAAGAGAATGCCAATGTTTCATGAACATTGCAATTCACTTCATCAGAGCGAGAGGCAATTTAATACTGACTTTACTTTTATAATATTTTTTGTTAAAATATTAATAAAAACTCAAGTATGCTGATTTGCTTCAAAAACTTCGACATTTGAATTTCGAGGATTCAAAGCTTCAATATTAAAATCTTTAAAGATCACAATTTCAAAACTTCGAAAATTCGAAACTTCAATCTTTGAAGCTTCGAAGAATTAAAATTATACAATTATTAATTTAAAATAGTTAATAGTAATATATTTTAATTTTCTTTATAAAAATTAAAATAGTAGATATACAAATATATTTACGAATATATATTAGGAATATATATTTTTTTTCTATTTGCACAGCTACATATTTCTCGAATCTTTGAAGATGCTTTATATTTCTCGAAGCTTAAAAAGTAACAGTCCTAGTAAAAATAAATAAATAAAATAAATTTTATTTATTTAATAATAAAATTTTTATCTTAAATTTGTATGACCAAAAAGGAAATAGATTTTAAAATGTTCAAAGTATATAAATTTAAAAAATTTTGATTTTCAATAAACTTATAAATATAGTAAAATTTATATTTTTTTTATATTAAAAAATTTTAATATATTAAAAAATTTTGATATAATAAAATTTTGATCTCAAATTTGTATAAAATATATGCAGCAATAATGTAGCTTTATGAGTGATATCTTAAAACCATCTACTATCACTCATTAATTCCAGAAGACCTCTATATTTCGTTTCTTAAATTTCTGTAATTCAAATCCTAATTAAAATTTTTAGAACGTAACTATTTAAGGTATTTAAGGATAAAAGGTATTTAAAGATAAAAAGAATCGTCCTTTTCAGAAATATATGACCTATCTATACATCCTACTTTATTATATATATAAATTTTCTTTAATTTAAATGAGAGAAATTTTTCAATTGCAACAAAAAAAAACTAAAGGTATCCTTTACGTATGCATCTTTAATATATATATATATATATATATATATATATATATATGCATCTTTACGCATGTCAATCATGACTTACATACCATGAAGTACTTTTGTCAACAATTGCTATAGTCATTATGCAAGAATTTGCTGTAAAATGGATCATTGCCACCCATAAACTAACGGAATGATAAGAATCGGCTTTCCACGCGCGCGTCACAGTTCCTTCATTTTCCTTCGTTCCGCATAAAAGAACCCATAACGCGCATTCACGGCACCGTTACACCGTGTAAAGTAACGTAGTGATGAGAAAGGAGAGAAAGAGGAAAAATGTGAAGGTTGAAATGTTAATGACCTTTTATAATACAAGATCGCGATATAACATAATCCCATGTTGCATGTCTCATATGTGTTCCAGCGCGAGCATTAAAGACATCGGTCGTGGGCGGAAGTCCTGCAGTATAAGTAACGACCATATTTCGCAGCTATAACAAAACGTCACATACACGTTGGGGACAAGGGAGGAAGGTGGAAAGACCAGCGGGAGAGCCGCTTTTATTATTGGCGCAATAAAACTCCGGTAACTGAGTAATAATTTAAAAGTTGAGCGCCGTTCAGCTCAAGCACCTTCGGCGCTGCGCCGCGCCGCTCCGAGATGAGAGCTTGCGATCGACGGCGCAACGTGACGATATTCGCGCCAATAAGTGCGACCGGCGAAATTTGCGAATATTCCAAGCTACACAATCTGTAGCCGTAACGGTGTTGGTTTTATTGTAGTCCGTCGTATATATCGCCAGCTTTACTATTTTAAAATCATATTGGACAAGTATAGAAGAGTCGCTATAAGCTGGCTGAAATATAAATATAAAAAGACAAAAGAGAGGAAATTGAAGAATTTAACGATACTGACTGTATAAATGGTTATCATGTTTGATAATGTCCAATCTGTCACTAATTAAATTAACTTTTGAAATTTATCGTAGCTTCTACATAACAAAATTAATTTTTTTTTAAACTGATGTATAATAATATATTTAGCAAGTATAATTTCGACATTATAAGTAATGTGTCTTTATATTAATAATAAGAAAATTATTGTGTGAAATGTACAAGAGAAATTTATATAAAAGTTATATCAGAAATAAGCACTGCACATTTAAAATAAATATACGTATAAAATATGTAGTAGAATAAAATGTTCAATTCAGTTGGCAGCTACGTAAATTTGTAGAAAAAATTATTTAATAATTCATTCATGAAATGTATAAAATTTCACATATGACATACCGTTTAATATAATTCGTTATAGCGAGAGTAAATTTTCAAACTATTCATTTCATATCTGTCAAAAATTATATGCGACGTAATTAATTTGTACGGCGACGTGAATTGCAGAATGAGGCTTGTCGAAAGCTCATCGCGCTCTTCGCTCGTTGACGGGGAATTTACGAGGCAGCTTTTGTGCGATTCCGATGAAAATCGATCAGAAAAACTTGAATAAGTGCGAAGGACGCATTGTCGGACGGGCGAAGAATACGGGAATTGTCGTTAGCCTCCCTTCGGTGACACGTCTGAGTTGTGGAGCGAAGAGATGGGGACTAGAGATATACGGTCGGACGTTGAAAGTGTAACAAGGTTTTCCGTTATCGAGTCTAAGATATCTCTAAAAAACGAGCACCGATCATGATGCATCTCCACGTTACTATCGGGAATCGGGAAAGGGGGGAGGGAATGGTTGGGGAATGCGAGGAAAATGCGGTTCCGCTCGCCCTTCGCGTGTAAAAATAGATCTTCCTAGCGAAACCGCCGCGTTGCTGGAATTCGATATCGCTTGTATACATTGCACTTCGCATCCCGTTGTGAACGTAAAACGAATTAAATATTTTCTCGCAGCGGACGGCCCAGAGAATTCCAATGTAACGACGGACGGCGCCGCGCATATCCGTGGATTTTGTTCGCGAATTAAAATTAATAGAACGCCTATATTGGGACGGAATGATTGCACGTTCGCATGTGCATTTATTCTGGTTGCTATATATGTACGCGCGTTACATAGCTCGAGATTATCGTTACGATCGATCGAACCGATACCTGAGCGAATACATGAGAGGATTTCAAATGACTGTTGGAAAAGTAGGTTTTTCCCGGCTCCATGCAGGACTTTCAAGCTCGCTGCGGCGAGATGTGGGCTCACGTGGGCTTAACGTTTTTATCGTACCTTTTTCCGATAATTAATGTTCGTCCCTTCGCGTCTGCAAAGCGAACGAAAGGGACAAACGAAAGAGAGAGGCAGATCAGATTAATGATTGTTTTACTCGCTCGTCATTATATGAAAGGCGACGCCGGTTATCGCCGAGCGAGATAGCGGAAAGAAGAACAGGACAGAGAAAGTGGAAAGGACGTGGAACGTGTCAGGCGAGAAATCAAAGAGTGTCGTGCGCCATTCTAACCCTGCGGGAGGAAAAAAAGGAAAAAATCAGAATGGAATCGGTAGATGGGGTGACGCTTTCATTTTACACGAATTATTTTCTAAATTTTTACAATGAGAAAAATATGAGCTGCATTAAAACGGTCCTCGAAAGAATCTTCGTGATTGAATTCCGATGTATCTTTTAGTATGTATAATGTTACAATACCTATATAAAATTCTATTCTTTACTATTTATATGTTTATATATAAAATATAAGTTTTGTTATTTGCAATCAATAATTGTTTTATAATTAATAGTTGAAATAACACTAATCCACATATAATTTTATATTTGATAAAGTTTAAATAATAAATTCTTTCCTATCTTTGTCATTCTGAGAATATTTCTATTGTTTTAAGATTCAGATAGTAACACGATGTACATAAATATCTCAAGAATTATAGTCACACATGCAGATACACACACACCGCGCGATTAATGATTTTGATATAATTATTTGAATGTTCCATGAGCGACATTTTTTATAAATTTATGCAACTTACAAGTGTCAATAACTTTATAAAAAAATCTCAGATTTTTCTTACAAAACACGTGTCTTATTATTATCTGTAGAATATGTTATGTGCAGAATATGTTAGCAAATTAAAAAAAATGACGATGTTTCAAAGATGCACGATTTGAATAGATTGTAAGTAGATACTAATAAAGTCATTTTAAGGAGAAAACATGAAAAATATTAAATTATTTTTAATGATACAAATTAGTACAAATGCAATTGTGTTAATTTTTGCACTTGTTTTGTTTTTTTATAATTCTGCTAGCTTAAATATTAAATTATCAACGGCATTGTTTTTTTTGGAAATGACATAATATAGAATTGTCTTTGGCAGTACAAAAAAATAGTACAAATTCAAGCGTATTGATTTCTGATATTATTTTTTCTTTTTTTTTTATTTATTTTGAATTGGTCCTGCCAGCTTAATATTAAGCCAGCAGCACCATGATTTTTTCGAAATGGCACACGGTACAAAATTATCATTAATGATACAATTTAATATAAAATGAGTACTAAAAATTTTGATAAAATGAGTACTAAAATTTCGATTTTGCTGATTTAGTCCTGCTAACTTTATAGAGCTAATTGATAAGTGACTATATAGTAGATTCGCCAGAAATATTCTCAATTATTGAGAAAGTCATTGGAAAAGCCTAGTTCTCTGCAGTTCGAAAACAAAGAGAATGAGAAAGTATAGGACATAGAAGAGATAACAAAACCGAAAGAGAGAAAGATTACGTGACAGGTCAGTTTGAATCTCGAACGGGCTTATTTGGTTGGAATCTGACACCGAATTTAATCAGAAGGTCACGATCGAGTCAATATTTGTTCCAATTTGCTATCGTCCTTTCCATATGATTAGATATCGAGCGGCTTTATAAGTCGTAAAGAAAGAAAGTTGTCTTTTTTTTATTTGAAATATTTTCCAATACGAATGTCGCCAAAACAAACGACAAAGTGAAAATTCTTAAAAGTACTATAAACGTACTTACGAAAGTTAGACAATACTTGCGAAAAGAATTAATTTATTTATAAGCAAATAACTCATTTAAAATAAAATTGTTTATTGTTTACTGATACTAACTACTATATTATTTTTCTGTAAAACATTTTCTTATTTGCATAGTTATGTAAATCAAATATGTAAATATAATAATATTCTAAGCTAATAAAAAGTAGAAAAAGATTTAACATTAAACAGATCAAATATTAAACTAAAAATAAAAAATTGAAAAATAATCATTCAAATGTTTTATCATGATTTAAACAAAGAAATTTACAGATCGAAAAAAATCAATAAATATCTTTCAAAAGTACATAATATACTTTTAAATCATGTTTTAAATCATTCAAATTGATTACATGGAGTATAAACTTTCATTGTACAAATGAAAAAATTAAAATTCCTTTGCGATGAACATTTTACTAAAATTTATAGGTTCTCGATAAATATATTGAAACTTGCTCTCTCTTATGTTAAAGTAATTAATTCAACATGCATATTTTACTACAAATATCGGTGTTTGGAAGTTGCAACAAAATGGACCGCATCAGAAAATTATGTACTCGAGGGCATGACACAATGGCGAACGAAAGTGACCACCATCATGTCACAACCTAGGAAAGCCTTAATCCAACATAAACCGATATAAACTTCAAAACTTATATATCGCTTGTAACGGCGTGGCACGTTTGCGCAGCCTCTCGAAATGGAAGTGGCGCGGTCGCTGCGAGTGCTAAAAGGGGTTGAACGGACGTGAGAAGTTGGTGGATGCGGTCGTTGGAGGACGGCAAAGACCAGGTTTGGGTTGGGTTTGGCAAAACGTGCCCGCTCGTCCAAGTCGCCGCGATCGTTTCTTTTCTTCTTGCCTAGCCACATTTACGCTCTCCTAGCCCTTCAACTCTCGCTTCGGCCCCCGTCTTCTTTCCGCCGCGTTTTTCTTTCTTGTCATCCCTCTTACCCGACCGACAGCACATCGTCGTGACAACCGGAAGTTGAAGAAGCTGCTCCCGATCGATACCTGGCGCTGTTTAGCTCGCTTCTCGCACCACGAAGGAAAAAAGGAAGGCCGTCTTTCGCGGTGAGAAACAGGCGACGATGGCAACCACGACGCGGCGCGGCGTTCCAAATTGAGAGCGATAACGATAACACGGCAGGACGGCTTAAAATCGAGGACGGCCGAGCGCGAAGGAACCGTCTCGAATCTTTGCGGCTTGCGCTTATCCGAGGAGACGTGCATCGAAAGAGGCCGACGAAGAAACGCATTTCTATCGGCTATGTGACGTGGCGTATTTCTTCTCCGCGAGATTCTTTTCTCGAATGCGATTTCAGAAAGGTCAATTCTCGAAGATATCCGAGATGTAGGGATATCAAAATGCGGACACATGCAAAATCAATTTTTCCATATTTTGGATAGCTCTTCATCCTGCCCGATATATTAATAATATAATGTATCGTAATTTAAAACAACTATATACGAAATGACGATAATGATAAATTGCATTTCTAAAACATCTAATTTTAGGAAAATTATTAATTTAAAAAATGTTAAAAAGCACATCGTATATAAGAATAATTTGACTATTTTCTGTAAATATATTTAATATTTCTTTTTTAAATTACATAAAAATTATTATGTGTTATAATTCAACGAAAGGAGCAAATAATTAATACACTAAATTTATTTCTGTTTTCAGAAGAATGATAAAATTGTCACCAGTTAATGCGATTAATTTTCTATTTTTCTTTAAATATAATATTCTGTTTTTACCTTAACCAAGATCCATCACTTTCAAGAATTATCATTTAATTATTTTTTAAAATATTTCATTGAATTATGCATTCGATGATTATTTCACGGATTATGAACAGAAAGGTCGGAAAGTGTAAGCATTAAAACCTAGTTAAAACTTCCTGTCTGCGGTTAAAACGAGACGCTCGAGAAGTCAAATGGGAGAAAATACTTATACGAAGTACTAGACTCGTGGCACCCTCAGCAATTTGCATATGTTTCAATTAGGCATCCCTTAACACACTGTTCCGAATCGGTACGATCCTAATCCCATGCGCGCAGCACTTTGCATAATTTCGCCAGTATGTCAATTTGCATGTGCGATACAAGCGTCGCGAAAAAATAATGAATATTGAAAAATCAGCAGGAACCACGTATGTGAGCCGTAAAGGATGTAAATTTGAGTGAATTTTGCAAACGGATATGGATCGCTGTTCATTCGTCTCATGTATATTTTCTCACAGACGACAAGCATTTACCGTTACACTTGTGTTATGTACAGTCATAGTACTCGTAGATAAAAGAAAAGAACTAAAAAAAGACAGAAAACTGTGCGGGATAAGAAAGTAGCAAGAGAGAAATGTAGGAAAATGTTTTGCGTGTAGCGACAAGTCGACAATGCGCTTGCTTTAAAACTCGATGCACTTTACCGTGGCTTACGTTTACACGTTTGCATTTGCATGCATGCAATGGACCGCGGAGGTACGTACCTAGATAAACGTACGAAAGAACTCGTGTAGATTGTATACTTCGTCATACGGTGTGCCAATGCAGCGAATATGCACACGCACTCACATGCATGGATGAGCGTATGTGCATTCACTGTATATAATCCATGATCGGTAAAGTTGCCGAGTCGCGAATCCGGAATCGTTGGCAACGGCATATTAAAGTTTACGCTATAAACCGCTTTTCAGTTCTCTTGAAACTTTTGTCGGAAGAACCGCTTTCGAGCTATAACAAAACAATTTGCAAAACACCGACGACCAGTATAAATTATACCACATAAATCCTACGAAAATTCAAAGTTGAGTATTGTCGCATACGCGAACTGAATAATTAAAATAAGTAAAGTTACAGTAAAAACAAATGTAAACGTCGAAATTCTAAGCAAAGTAAATATTTGTACTGTACTAAATAATATTACTATATGCAAATATTGATACATATCCAATAATAATCAGAACGAAAAGTAATTTTCCTATTCATGAATATTAAATTAATTGGAGTTTGAATATTTGATTATTTGTACACATTACACAATCCAGAGAAGAAACTATTACTGGCACACAATAATATACGCGGGATATTACTAAAACTTCTATCTGCAATACAATTCGCAGGTAGGAACGCGTCATAAAGGGATGCCATACAATCAAGTTACACATGAAATTCATTACAAATATGAATATATAATCCACATAGAGTAGATGAAGCGTTCACAGTTCTACGTTGGAAAGTTCCAATGCCATCGGCGAGAGTATTTCTCACAAGTTGCGCTTTATAGACAGAAGTGGCACGACGAATGTATCATGTCGAGATGAGGTTAAATGTTCCTATCCGACTTCCCTTCGAGTTAAACCGCGAGCAAATACAAGTTCGAAGATAAGTACACGTTGGCATCTATCTCTCGAATGTCGATTTGGAATAAAGATAAGTTACAAGATTATATTTCGTTCATTAAACTTCTCGCTACAAGACAGGAAAAAATATGCGCGAATTCGTATGCTAGAACGACAAAATGCACTCTCTTGATAACAATCGTCCACTTTTTCACCCTGCTGGCAGCGATGAGTTCAAAATACATTTACATATGCGCATTTATATGAGAGAGTACTTGGAATCCATAATTCATCTGGTGAACCATTCAACCACCATATTATCTACGCGCCAATTAAGTGCATTGTAATATACAGGATCATAATTCATTCATTTGGTCTTTTGATATCTGCGGTACCTGGATCCCGCGATACACAATTGTAACACACAAATTATGCAAATCGCCGGCTATATAGCATTTATTTCATTGGTATGGTATACGTTTCACTCAATTTTTACTTGCGATAAATGTATAAAATGTCACGGAGCAAATTTATCACGTATATACTTTACGCATAATTTTGTAATTAAAATAAATCAGTTTACGAATCTACGTGTTTCTATCTTCTGCTATCATATGTAACCGCGCACGTATTAAACGTATTTTCATGCATTTGTCAAAACGTGTTAAAGACGTTTCAAATGAAAACATAAAGTAAATTACTTTTATACAAACATTATATTTATTATCGATTACACAAAGTTTATTATTATTTTCTCATCATTACATTCTTCATGTTTTTTATCACTATATTCATATTTTTTATCACAACTATATTTCAAAATAACGTAGTTTCATTAATATAATCGAATTACTAGACAATGATTGTGTCTGAACGCTGCCTTTTGTTAGATAGGATGTACTTTGAAACAGTAATTCTAACCGGTTCATGAGTATCTCGATTCTGTTTCGAACTGCGATTGCATGCAACTGTAGTTGTGTGCAATCTGTACTTCCAACATTCGAGACAGAGACACGGAGAATATAGCTACAAGGACATACAATTAAAACAGTTTGGTAATGGAGCGCGAGCAAAGTGATTCTTCTCGTTCTATGTGCATACAAACCGCAGATATGTGCAATCTGCGCTTCTAAGCTGTAAAGCGTTTTATGCGGATATTTATATTTGATATGCTTCGTAAATATATGTTAAAGAAATGCAATGGTATGCATTAATATCATTATTTACTGTTGGATAATATCATTATCCAACAGTAATTTTATGATAAACAAAATTGAAGTTTGATTAATCTATAAATTGGAATTATAATGTATTTTTATAAATTATTTTTGTTTAAAACTTATATACTTATATTTTTAGACTTACGTTTTTCTCAGTCTACGTAATCTAGTCATAGCTTATATAAAGAAAATAATACAAGTAAGTAAGGTTACATGTAAGATAATACATAGTATATAAATATACGTATTTTATTCTGCAAATATTGACAATAGTATTCCTTAATTTCTTATTGCAAAATAGAATTGGATGAAAACATAAACATCAATGAAATTGCACAATTACTAAATGTAACCGTCTGAAAGGAAAGTCATTGTCCCCGATTCTAATCCACGCAACGAGATTTTCACCAGTACGTCATTGCACTTCCAATAGTTGCGGTCGCTTTCATACGTGACCACCTGTTTGGCAAACGTGGCACTATAATTTCTATAATGGTCGTCGCACCGTAGGACATGTCGAAATCTCACGCGGTAAGCGCATTACCGTAAGGCGCTTATCCAATTGCTGACCAATACAATTAGACACATTACGATTAGTCGCCAACACCGATTAACGACTTATGATCCGCGAAGACTGCAAAATCGAAGAAAGCGTACACTATTTTAAAAGATGTAGAAAGAAAAAAATTAGAAAAATATTTCTAGCAAGACGCGACGACTTGACTATCCGAATATAGACCGTTCCGGTGCTAGAACGTAGTAATCGAAAAAAGAAAAATAAAAGAGGTCTTCATTAAGATCTGAAAGAGCACTGTTAAGAGCAAACGAATAAGAATAGTTAACAATAAGACAGACGTCGTGCGACTACGGGCAATGCTAGAAAGAGGGAAAGAAAGAGAGTGCAGCACAAATTTGAACGCTCCACGTTAAAACGAACATTTTCTCGTATTATTTACTCTCATTCTTGAAAGATATAGAATTGAATTAAGTAAATTCGAAATGGATGAACGAGTAAGAAAAAAGAAAATATTGTATCATTAAGTACTTTAAGTAGATTGCAATAAATCCACTCGTGTAAGTGAATCTTCCAAGAAACAGAACAAATTTTTCGTTATTATCGCAATAATGTTTTAGGTAAACTAAAACCTCCATTTCATAAATTTATTCGCAAAATATTATTTTATTCGATAACAATGTTATTTTATTCAATTCGTAAAATTTCACTCTTAGTTTTCTTTACATTTTCGACGATAAATTCAGAGCTCTTATTTGAAAACCGTGTCGCGTTTAACTTCACAAATTGACCCGAATATTTCCATGTAAATTGTCGCGTATGAGTATAATGCCAAATAGAATAAAGCAAATTTTTAAATATTTTTAATGTCATTTTTAGATGGATTTCCTTTCAGATTTCCATTTTTAACAATAGATTTAAAGCTCCTATTTAAAAATTGTGTCACATTTAACTCCACAAATTGATCCGGATGTTTCCATGTAAATTGCCGTGTATGAACATAATAGGTACCCCTCGAATAGAATAAAGCAAAACGATCGTATGAGTAAACGAATATCACTGATATTCACCTATATGCGTGAACCAAGAAATGATCCTCGAACAATCGGAGAAACTTCAGCATTTTTGTCTCATGCATTATGGAGCAGTTATCAGACGACAGACAATAATAAAGACAGCCAAGATTCGTTTTCTGATAGTCTTACCTCGCCGCGTTCCCATCGTCAATTGACCGATATTTTTACGAAATATGTTATTTGAACCTTGAAACGTGAAAGCATTATCATCTCTATCCCTCAGCCTGTCCCTCGTCTACGTATCGATTTCCAATTCAGCCAGATATTTTCAATATCGTTGTCATGTCCGTGCTATTTGCCATTCCTCCACCTTGTCTATATTCGGCGCAACTTTGAAAGCTTCGAACAGCCCAACAAAATTCTTTTTTCCGTTAAAGTTGCCGCGATTTCTCATTAACTCTTTTGCCAATACTTCGGTGTTTGATTTTAATTATTACTTGTTTGACGATACTTAATAATTTAGTAAATCTTAATAATTTGTCCTCCCTATTAGGAAGAAATGTATATGTAGGATTTATTTTAACATTATTACTAAAAAAACTACATTAATTTCTCAATTATATTATACATTTTATAAAGAGAATCAGTGACTTTTACAACAATAAAAAATTATAATTATTACACTATTATTTTTCAATCAACAATATGTTTATATCTCCGCTACGTCATTTCAGACTTTTAAAACATCGGTATATATTTTTAAAAAATATTTTTTTATACATTTTATGCCATGAAAAATTCTGCAACAAAAACTAGATTTTACCATTTTTATCAAATCATTTCTATCAAGATTACATCATAAAAAAGAATGAGAATCACCTGTCACGAGCTATATCGAGGTCAGCGTGGAAAGCACGCAATCAGCAACATCGTGGAATCGAAACTAACCTACCGACAACGAGACAAAATTAACGTCCCGTCGAAGGTGGATTGAGTTTAGCCCTGAAGAAGGATAGGGTCGAAAGAAGCGGAAAGAGGAAGACATGTAGAAGAAGAGGGAAAGAGGAATCACGAGAGAACTCATGGCACTCCTAGTTTTCGAGTACTTTACGGCTCTTGCTGGTTAAGTACGTACCGGCAGCCGACGTTTGCCACCGGCACACGTAAAGTATATATCGTAAAGAGGGCACGGGAAACGCGGTGGGACGGCGGATGTCCTCGGCCGACTCACCAGTTCAATCAACTGTACACCTGGCAACAAACCACCGCCGTTAATTGGATCCGAGCTCGCAGACCCGGCTTTACGAGGGCCAATCGTGCCGAATTATCCGACCTGCATTTCCCGATCGTCTGCAAGCAGCGGCGCACACTGCTGCGGATGCACCACTCGAAAGTTAAAGCGCCGACCAACGCGAGCAACTTCCGACTCGAGACAAGGAGAGTTCGAGGGTAGCCTAACGGAGGATTAAGTTGGTCCGTTTCACGGAATGCAGAGGCTGATCAATGATAGAAACGGCTTGAAATTGAAATCAGATGTAATATCAAAGATATAAATTAAACATCGACCGTGTCTATATCTATGTTTATACATAACCGAAAATTATTACTTGAAATAATTGCATAAAATCAATATAAATCTTTCCGGTTTTATACGGAATAGATAAATATTCTTGGATGTTAAATATCTATCTATGGAATATTTTCTGAATTCATGTAACATAATTATAATTTCATAACTATTCTTGATTAATCATTAAGAAAAAAAGATAATTGACTATATATTATATATGAATATTATAACGGATACAAAAAATAATTACTTTTTATTTTCTTTCATAGTTATAATTTTTGTTCAACATCAAACAAATATATTTGTGTGATTTTTATATATTTTAAGAGAGATTTTTATTTTATATTTTATATTTTATATTTTATATATTTTAAGAAAAAAATAGAATATTTTCATAAGGCAAAATTTTTTTAATTAAAAAATTTGCTGTTTTTTATACCTATATATTTCCTCTGATTTTTTTTTTCATCATTTTTTTTATCATTGCTTTAAAATTATTCTTGTATACTTTTATTTAATTTATTAATATAAAAATTTATATTTCACTTCCTATCAGCTTCTTTTGAACTGTTTCAAATTCATGAAATTGTATTACCTATACTGAACAAAAATAAAATTTCTAATAAAATTACATAATTAAAGAAATATAAAGACACACATATGATATTTTATGTACGGAACTACATACAGGCAAAGATAGTTCCCTTTGAAGTAAGAACAAACTTATCTCTTTGCGCAGAGCTTATCTCTTTTCACATAACTAAAGTAATGATTAATCTTTAAAATCTAATAACTTAGGATACGATCATGTGGAAGGTATAGCGGACTAGCATTACAAGTTGCGCAGATAGTTCAGATAGGCAAATATTCCATAAAAATCACGGAAATCGAACGGGAGTCCAAATTTCCGGTACAGTCTAAGCTAGTCGAAGGGGACGAAGTCTCATTTTATTTCTTCCGTAACGTATACGTATACATACACAACCCATTTCTATCCCGCCATCATCGTCCCCCGTAAAAATGCTTCCATCGTGCGAAGTATCCTTTTTGCAACGACCCTCCATTTCCGAAAACCTATAGAGTGACCTCTTCACCTTGACGAGCTGGGAGGGTACCAAGAAAAACGAGATACTACTCGAACATCGTCGCTACCCTTTATTTGCCACTTAGCTTAAACCCTTTTACCCACCCAACAAACATTCACACTGAAACACTAAACCTTCGACGAACACACGCGATGTTGTATGCGTGTGCATACATCACGTATACTAACTTTACAATTGCAAGCAACGTGTTTGCATAAATACATACTAAACTGAAAGATTACTTTCAAATGTGATTTTAAATATTTTAATGTAATAAACTGTAAATGTACTACTTTAATAAACAATTTAAGTAAAAAATATGCATGCTTACACGTTTTTACACAAAAATCTATTATCTGTACAGTAAATAATAATAGAAAACTGTACACACGGTTGTACATTCTATGCATCCTTAAGCACAGACGTAATTTTACGGTTTCCGTGTTGTATTCATCAAGAGTGACGTGCACGCTAAGCTCAGCAATCTTGATTCAATTTACGATAGTAAGTATAGTAGATTCTGTAATAGAAGTACGATGAACACAATGCACAATGCATTCTACGATCTCCGCGAAATGACGGCACGGTCATTAAAAATGACTTACAATTACAATTTGAAAACCTGTGATGAAAACTCCATAAATTCTGCAAGGACAATCTTAATCATGCGCATAATTATTTATTATATACACATATATATATATATATATATATATATATATATATATAT
>NW_012130085.1:204210-206087 GCF_000143395.1 Atta cephalotes
ATATATATATATATATATATATATATATATATGTCATTTATATGATTGAAAATTGTAGTTTTATAATCGTGTTTGCTAACTGACGTAACTTTTGGGGGAGAAAATATGAAAATAAAGAGATTCTTCTATTTATTGTTTTTCTATTATTGTTTTTTTTTCTATTATTGTTTTCTTCTATTATTGTTTTTTGGCTTCCTCATTTTTTTATTTTTCCAAAAATTCAATTTTTATAATGGAACTATAATATTACATGAAAATTTAATTCTTGCTTGTTTTTTTGTGACATATATAAATAACATAAGAATATTATATTTATTATATATATTTATTATTATATATTTAGTATTGATATCAGAACGATAAAAAATACAAATTAATAATTATAAATTATTAATCCCCATTTCCATCAACATAAATTAATCTCCTTTTTAATCTCCATTCAATTTACTCTTCATCTTTTTATAATCTTTAGAATTAAAAAAAGATAAAGAGTAAGTTAAACCGAGATTAAAGTTAATTTACATTGATGGAAACGGGCATAAGAGTATCACAATAATAATTATAAATTATTAAGAGTATCACATATAAATTCTAAACTTCCAATTTAACTATGTTTGCATCATTTTTTGATAAACTCTGCTAACGATTGTTTCTCTCTCTCTCTCTCTCTCCTCCCCCTCTCTCCTCCCTCTCCCTCTCCCTTCTTCCACTCTTCCTCTCTCTCAATTAATACACAAACACAATTTAATTCCTCGTAAAGATTCATTGGTATATTAAATTAATCGGATCGGAAACTTTTATAAACAAACAATCTAGCAACTGCTATAAGAGATTTTAAAGGAAATCGAATGAAATAAAAATGCAAAGTGGGTAAGAAAAAAGAGAAATGTTTAAAAGTGGCAGAAGGAAAAAATATTAAAAAGCATTAAAAGGGATTAAATCTCAATAATAATCTGAAAGCGGATTTCTTTCTACTGTTGCAATTATTGATTTACTTTCTACCTAGCAATATTTTATGAATTTCGCAATCAGCAAATCAAAGCTGTTCATATAGATAACATTAAAATAAGGATCAGCATTTTTTATATTCAAAAATTTCTTCTTTTAATTAAGTCACTATCAAGATTCTTCAGGGCGATCACACACACATATAACTTTTTCCCTAGAGTAGAAACGTGAAAAGTGAAAATTCTTTGTATGTATGTGTGTATGTAGAAACATACATACATAAAAATTTTCACTTTTCCGCTCTAGCGAAAAAGTTATATAATCGGGACTAGCCTGTACTATAATAAAAACGAAATTACATAGAATAATCTTTCATTAAAATAAAGAAAATATCTAGTTCTTAAAAAACTTATGGTCAATAATATTGTAAAGAACTGAGTACTGTATGCATGAAGGTGCAGACTTTCATGCGGAATTACTAATGATAATCATTCGTACAGGTTGCACGATGTCGTAGATCCACAAACCCAAGCTTCTTCATAAAAGGTAAAGATGTTCCAAGAGTAGTCAGGGAGAGATTGTGAAGGTGGATCTCGGAGCAGAAGGGTGACAAATCAATGGCGGATGGTAGGGTAGGTAGCGGCATATGAGCGCTGGTCTCCTATCTTATCAACGCATTATTCAACGGTGGAGGCTGCTCGGGACTCTAACTGCCTGCATTTGCATAAATCCATAGATCTCCCGGACCTGCTCGGTTGCCCGGCCGTGTCTATCCATCTCTGGATGCATGCATACAGCAAATTACAGTGCCCGCAAGCGGAATTGTGGGTGGCGAATCAGTGTGTGTGTGTGTGTGTGTGTATGTATGTCTCTCTCTCTCTCTCTCTCTCTCTCTCTCTCTCTCTCTCTCTCTCTCTCTCTCTCTCTCT
>NW_012130085.1:206107-226926 GCF_000143395.1 Atta cephalotes
GTGTGTGTGTGTGTGTGTGTGTATGTATGTCTCTCTCTCTCTCTCTCTCTCTCTCTCTCTCTCTCTCTCTCTCTCTTCCCCTCCCTCTCTCTCTGTTTTCCTCTCTCTCGGTTACACCTCTTACCGATCTCCTCTCATCCCTTTCACGGAAGGGCTGAAGGGCACTACGACGGCTGGGGTGACATCCACTCTAGTTACGGCTTTGTATTGGATCGTTAACGACACCCCTAGCTTTCTCTTATTGCTTTGCCTTGTCTTGCTTTGCTGAAGAACGTTAGCATAACGAAGAACATTTCATAGCTCTTGAAAAATCGACAATATGGTAACGTCACACGGAAACTTTACAACAGAACAGATTGCAGTGCATGATTTAATGCTTTTACAATTGTTCTAAATTGATATAATTCGAAAAATATGAAATATTATTAGTAATAAGGAATATTAAAATAAATTAATATCTTATAACTTTCATGTTACAAAATATTTTTTAGCATTGCGTGTTCATCTAAATCATAATTAGATCAACAGCAAACACGCACATAATATAATTAAAATATTATTTAGATTATTTAAAAAATGCATAATAAAATAATTTCCAAAAACAATTTTCACAAACAATGTGACAAATCTATGTTAACTAAAAAAGATAAATGATAAGATTTACTATGATAAATAAAAATTTCATCATTTATAAAGTTCACCATATGTAATTTCAAATTCAGATCTTGCTTTGGTGACGTATTCGAAGCACAATCGTCGTCAAATCACTAATCAGTAAGAGAAACAAAAGGATTGCTCCATTGTATTAAGGTACCACAGGGAAACCCGTTTCACCATGTCAGGATTGCAGTTGAGCCTCTTGCCATAGCGGTTCGTTAGCAAAAGGAGACGAAACTATGAGTTCTGGTGCAAATACCGTCGATTACGTGCCAAGCAATAGTCTCGATCCTTAGTGGATTTTCGTGCGCGGCGAGTTATTGATTGTTACGTGAGCTTCATGAAATCAGAATCTACTGACTTATCATGTGTTATGTTCAGCTAACTCATTAAATAATTTCTCATACAATTACATAATTAATTTGTGCCGAGCTTTCCGGGGAACGCGACCCTTTGAAATGCGCCTCTTCGGAATATAAATTAATACGTAATTCCACATGCATACACATCTATCAATGTTTCGGTCGTCGTTAATTAGTAAATTTATACTCGATGCAAATTTTAATTATATCATACTTGCATAAATTTTCGTAATTTTATTATTATGTTTACTAGAACGCTTTCTGTCTTCTAACGTGTTTAATAATATTTTTAAAAAAATGAAAAAAATGTTTATTAAAGACTAAAAATTAATATTAAAAAATTAATAATATATTAAAATTAATAATATATTAAAAGCAGTAAAATTTTGAATTATTAAAAAATCAGCAAAACTTAATTCGGCGTTAGAACGCAGCAAAAGTTGCATTTCCTGATATACATATATAGAATTCGTTTTAACCGATTAAAAGTTCTCATTTTGTTATTCGACCATTGGATGATCATGCAGGTTTCGAGAACGGCTGAAACCGATTCCCGAGATTCTCGCGAGTAGGGTGCAACGGACGCGTAATAAATTCCAGGTTTACCTATTCTGCTTGCGACAGGAATTATTCGGCGAGCTCGTAGGTGTACGATCGATTAAACCAGGAGAGATGAAATACGGGGGACGCACCAATTCGTTGTGCCGGTTCAGTAGTTCTACGGTAATCTACGATTATCTCTCAATCCTCTCCTGATTGTTTCAACGGACCTTCTCCGTTCCGGCTTTACGCTTCGTCCGTTATGATTATACGATCAATTCAATCTTATAAGTTAAACGTGATATTTACTGTATGTATAACATTCTGTTTATGTTTATTGTAATACAAGAATAAAAAATAATTTATACTGAATAAAAGTTTTTATACTAAATAAAAGAAGAATCTCAATGTTTCATCTTCAAATAGTTAATAAATAAATTAGATGATTGCTATTTAGAGAATTACTATCTCTACTAAAAACAAAAATTTACTAAATTTTAATAAATATTTCTTTGAATAATCCTAACGAAATATTTATTAAATATAAATATTTATTAAATACAAAAATTATTAATTTAATTTAACTATCATTATTTTTCATTTTATCTAAATAAATAATAAATATTTATTTACCGTAAGTATTCAAAGAAATTATTTATTAAAATTTAATGAATTTGTTCTCAATGTAATAAAAATAATTATTTTAATTAAATAAAATTATTTAATAAAATTTTGTACCATGTATCATGCTCCTATTTTTGAAAAAAAATATATTGAATTATCTTTTTCCTTTCGCGCAGTTGCATCGTTCCTCAAATGGCCAGGTGCAACACGGAAGATGATGAAATGGGCCGAACAAGTAGTTCGCACTCTAATTTAACGCAGCACGCTTGAACTCGCTAGTAACTCGCGGGAAAAGCCGCATCGCGTTTTACCGAGCCCACGTATGCTACATCGCGCTCGAGGGAGCACTTCCACGAAAGGAAAACGTGGCCGACAGCGGAAGTTACGCTCCGCTGCTTAGCCTTAAAAACTTCGTTCAGCTTCCTTCTTTCTATCTTTTTCTTCCCTCTCTCCCTCTCTCTCGTCGGTATCATCAACATGCTATCTTACGAGCATTTCAACAAGCGGCGAAATGACTGCGGAGTGGCCAACTTAAGTCGAGTCCTTCTCTCGAATGTCCCTGACGGCGGCGGGACGAGTAGTTAATTAACACCTCCGCTCCCTTCGGTGGCAGCCGCAGCAGACTGCCGGCGTTTCCCTCTCCTGGAGTGTATGCCTGCCAACTCTTCCCACTCTCCCGGAAAAGCTTCCACCTTCCGGAGAAAAGCTCTACTCGACTCCTTCCTCGCTCCCTTCATCTATGCGCTCTTTTCTGGCAGCACTTATCGAGTCTCTCTTCTCTCAGCGGTATTTTCTTCGTCGCCTTCGCAAGATCGGTTGGTAATTAAGATGCTTCCACAGAACAGAAAAAGTCACCGGCAAGCACGAGACAGGATCTCATGTATTTTTAATTTAGGTAGTGCCGTCTCCTCGCACCGCTGTTCATGGCATAAAAACCAAGTAAGAGACCACTTATATCGCAGACAGATGACTCAGTAGGAGAACGTACTCTCTGTTAATTTGACTTTTACGTGTATTCGGTGCCCTTACAATTCTCCGCATTTATATAATTTCTTATAATTTTACGACTTATTCGATAATAGATCCCTTCTTCTTCTTAAATATACTTAAAAGATAATCTATTTTTTATGTAAAATGACTTAATTAAATGATTTCTATTACCGAAATATTTGTTTCAATATTATTCTTTCCAAGATAAAAACGAAATTAATGCAAATGCCGCGTCCTTAAAAATACTAATGTAACCGCCAGCCAGCGGCAAGAACTTACGCTTCTACATGTAATATCGACAAATAATCCGACGAAGCCGGATCCCTTCGTGGCGAATTTTAGACGTTCATGGCATAAATATTTCCAAGAGTATCCGTGCGGTTGGGCGCAAACAGACGTGACAAGAACGGTAATATTCGACGCCACGGCGTTGCCGCAGCTCGTTATCCGTGCGATGTTAATGGTTTTATAATATCGAGACGCCAGAGGCGCGCCAATGGCGAAGACCGGCATCGGATGTATTTAGCAAGAGACGGCGCAAAATCGCAAGAAGAGATCGGTAAGCTGCTAGAAGGGGATGGACGGGGGGACACGGACTGTTCCTTTAATCCGGTAGCGACGCTAGACATCGTGGCGCTGAATAGCTCCTCGCCGCTATATCCAAACCGGTTATCGGTTTTCGATCTGTGCGACGAAGCATGAGAAACGTTGAGTGATAATGCGGCGGCTAATATCGTAAACGATAATTTAACGGCGTTCCGCCTGACGCCGACGCGGTCGGACTGATTCTTTCAACGTTAAAACATGACGCAAAGTGCGTCGTTGGTATTGGCTGGTGTTACATATTTTCACAAAAAAAAATAAAAATAAAAAAGTGGACTGAAACTAATCAAAAACCTATTCAAAAAAATAAAATTTTTATATGATGAGAATTAAGCACAAACAAGAAAATATGTTTAACATCTGTCCGTCAATACATTTGGTAATAGGTACTATCTTTTATGTCTTTACGATCTTACGCATTAATCTTCGATTAATTTTTTTTTCAATGAAAAAGAAATTTTATTTAACAAATAAGAGTTTAAAACCTATAACGATCGAAGTTGGATCTTAAATGCTTAAATAATTTCCATGTGAATTTATGTAGTTATTTAAACTGCACATATATAGTTAATAAATTGATTTTTCAGACTCAAACGCAATTAAACTACTATAGTACTATCACAAATTAAATTGACCCATTAAAAAAATAATCTTAATTTCAAAGAAATATTTCTTTGAAATTAAAATTTTTTTTCAGTGCAAGCAATTTAATAATATAATTAAATATAATTAAATTTTATTTAATTGTATAGTATTAATTATTACTCTCATTTTATTAAATATTATTTAATTAAATAAAATGTACAAAAAATTCCTAACCAATGTCTACAATGTCTAAAAAAAATATACATATATATATATATATATATATATTATATATGCAGATGAAATATAATGAGCAAATAGAAAAGGACGAATAATTTTCTTTAATTTAATATAGTAACGATGCATATAAACATATTTTTCGTTTTTTTTATTTTCTAATATAACTTCATATCTCAGTTCCTTTGATGTATTCTCGATATTCCAATGTAATGGTACTTCTCTTAATTGCTGACGGATCTACAAAGCGTAAAGCCATTTATGCCAAATCGCTAATTGATGCAAACGGAAATCGTACGTAGGGTTTATATACACGAGTAACAAGCGACATCGCCATAAATAAACCATTGCGGTGCGCTTGCGCGTTATAATTATGTGTTAACTACTCGGTAAACAGCACTTTGTCCTAATGACGTCATATAGGTCCTGCTAACGACGGGACAGTAATATGCACGTTGTGCACAATACCAAAACCAGAATGTTACAGATCACTTGCATTACCCTGTATCATGCTCAATCTAATCTTGGATTATCATCCATAGTTCAAACTTAATTGCTTTCAAACAAGCAGATCAGATTTATAATTGGTCTATATTTGTTGTATTACACAAATATATATATATATATATATACATCATTTAATATTCTTCCAATATGTCTTCTTATTACTTTAAATTTTACATCTCTAACTGTCTAATGTCAAATAAGAAATTTCAATCAATTTTCAATATAACAAAAAAATCATTAAACAAAGAATTTATTTTTAGCTGAATATATTAATAATGTGTAATATTTATTACTTTTAATCAAACAATATGATAAAACTTTAATTCATTAATAATTTAAAAATGAGACATCTGTGGTGATCACGTTATGAAAACGCATATTAAATGGTTCGAATTAACGTCCACTGAATGTAGAAACATTTAAATATATAACGACAACAAATATTAATACTGATAATTTACTGAATAAAAGTTTCACGTAAATAGCTTCACACTTTTTGTTATCTGCCATGACAACATAATGTAAACTGCAAGTTTCAAGTTTGAATCAATCGATCCATTAGTCAATGGTGTATTCGGAATACTTTTAAATACAACGTTCCCTTCACTCTCAAAATTGACATATCTCGACGTAAAGAATTTTCGCGTGACGTGCTGCGAAATGCAATTTCCGCGTATACATGGCACGCCGATTTCCTACACTGCAACGCGCTTAAGTAATTACTACGCGCACAACGTGCAACCCTCAAATCGGATTCGACGCAGGCGCTTTTGCATCGCGTTTACGTCCCTTCGCAATCCTCTACTACCTTCATGTCTACTTAACGAGATACACAATGAGATTCTCCATTCAAATCTCTTAAATAACAATTTTTTTGGTTATCAAGGAAAGAACTTGCTGAAGACAATCGCCAAATTGTTGATCGTAATCGCGGGTTAGTAGAATCGCGTCATTCTGCGGTAGTCAAGTATTTCACGTTTGCCTGATGCAATCATCCTTCCACAGCCTACTCACTGCTACCCTGTATAGCAGGGTCGGCGCTAATTGATCAAATTACAGGGCCGTGAGCCGCCATCGAAATTGCAGGACTGACGGACGCCACGTTTTCGGACCGCTCTACCCCGAAAAGGGGCCGTCATGGGGGTGCCCCCGTGATACCACGTGAATTTCAGCCCCTGCCTCTCCGGATACCCTTCTAACCGCCCTCGAACGACCCTTCGTCCATTGGAAGGGGAAGGTTTGGGGAGAGGATAGAGAATCACTTCAAACCGATCGGGATGATGTTCCGCGAGACTGCTCGACCGGTCAAGTGTTCATTGCCGGTTCATTCGTGCGAATTCCGCTTTTAATTAATGACTACCCAAACTCGATGATTGATCGACAGTATCGCTGATTGGCAGCGTTGCCGTGTCGATCAGAATTTATCTCCTATTCGATAGACAATCTTATTATTGAAGTCTCTCTTGAAATGTGTCTTATCATTTATTACATTTTGTGAACGGAAAGAACGGTTTTGCTGAAATATCGAAAAATTTAGCAAGATACAGATCTGAAAATAATTTTGTTAGATCATCAAAAATTGATGTAAAACGTTTAAATATTGATGACAACATATGCAATAAAAAGTTTTAACATTTTAGCAATTAGTTTTGCAATTAGAATTCTACAATCTACATAATTATTTTGATGATACCAACAAAATTATTTCCAGATTTGTATTTATCTAAATTTTTAGACACTTAAACAAAATTGTTCTTCCTTCCGAATAAAAAATCCTTCTTCTTACTAATCCTTTAAAATTGCGCACACAAGCAAAATTTCGATAGAACTGGATTAATAAATCTGTAAAATAACAGACAAATTATATTTCTCATTACATTCAAAAACTCCATTCTCCAAATTGTATACATTACAAGTATATTATGTTTATTAATTGAATATAATAATATATATATATATATACATATATATATATATATATATATATATATATATATATATATGAATGATATAAATATTCTTTCTGAATAATTATGCAATTACATATCTGCAATGTACTGAATAAATTAAGAAACGTAATTTTTTCCGTAAAAATGTTTATAAAAGCCATCATTAATATTGTTATTTATTTTCCGTGCAAAAAAGATGCGTTGACGCATCGTTCATAATAAAATTATTGTATTTAAATTAATTAATATTGTGTCATCATGTTTAAAAAAAACAATAAATATAAATTAATAAGTTTAGAGCAAAATTCTAAAATCTTAAGTTTCGACTTGTCTGGTATTTTGCAGATGGTAAGCAATTAGCTATATCAAAAGGTTAGACATGTCTCGGAGTACATTCGTTGCCGATCCTTCGGTCCGACAGACCACCGGTCAACAACGGCCGAAATTTGTTGTAACAGTGACGAGGGTCGACGTAGTTAAATATGATCGACGTGGAACGAGTGCCAACGCCCGTGCTTAGTTTGCTTTGTTTATGGTTGTTTTCAACTTGCCATGGCGAAGAGAGCGCGCAGGAGAAGCTTAAAGCGGATTATTATGCATGGATTATGTAATACTCGAATACAGATTTAATAAAATATGATTCAACACCAACGTCGGACATTATTATTTTTATCTAGCGCAATATAAAATTAACCTGAAATTGTACGAGAAATTTAATATGAGTTACATATAAAGCTTAGAATATATTTACATACCACACACATAGAATTACAAACGCAAGTATTGGTATTGGATTTTGCAGTGTTTCATTTTGCGTAGTATAAAATAAATTTATAAATAGAAGTTGCAGTAGAAAAACAATCACATACAATTTTCTGTATGTTTTACAAAGCATTCAGATTTCAATAGAATTGAAGCTACAGTTCTCTTTAATGTTATACTTTATAAATCACAAGTTTCAACTGCATATTTTTCAAAAGATTAATGTTCCATATACGCAAATATTTACAATACGGAAACAGAGATCGACTGCACTGAGAGAAAAGTATATCGTATTTGTGACTATAATTGCATGGTAAAATAATTAAGGTTAGGAGTATCATTTTTATAATTATTATTGCTATAATGTTAGTAACAATAACCTCATATGTACAGTTCTATCAACTCGTACAAAAATTGTACTATAAAATTGTGATAATTTCAAATATTAATACAGTAAAATATGAATGATAAATAAAATAATAATTTTTTTCAACATTCGCTTACTCTTTACATGTGATAACAATATATAACTAAAAAATATATTTTTTAAAAATGGAAAAGTCATTTTCAAATAGTGTATGTGTGTAATTATATTAATAGCACATTTGACTGTACTTGACTGTACTTCTAACTACAAATTTAATTGGTCAAATTTTTACTATATGTATTATAAAAATTAAAAAGAAAATAATTGTAAAAGTAATTTGCACTAAATGTTTGATAATATACTATACATGGAAAAAATAGATTTGGTTGAATTAACTGAAATTGTGCTGGAAATGAACGATCTAGAATTCTAGTTTAAATCTTTACTAGATTTCTGTTTAAATCTATCAGAATTCTAGTTAAAATAACCAATTTCAAAATCTACCAGAATTCTAGTTGAAATAACTAATTCCCAATTCATCCATTAGAATTCTGTTTGAAATAACCAGAATTTAACCTTTTATCAATCTAAATTTAAGAAACCTAATAAACTTAATTGGAATTCTGGATCGTTCATTTTCTATCACAATTCCAGTTAATTCAATCAAATATTTTTTTTTCCGTATAGCAATAGTATATTTGATCAGTTATATAAATAATAGTTACATAAATAATAATTTAATATTTTCCTTAAAAAAAAAACTACAGGAATAAGAATTATATCACAGTCAAAGCCAGTCACACATGCTCAAAAATAAAACACGCAATACTCAGATTGCAGCGAGACACCCGCCATAGTCGGACGATCTTTTGAGACTTAGGATAATGACTTTGTCATTTCCTAACTGTGTTAATAAATACCAGCGTATTATTTCGTTTCCATGTAATCTCCTCAAACATTAATAATATTAAACTGGCAGCAAAGGTATGAAATTGAATGATTACAATAGGAAGTATAAGTAACATTGTCTCTCTCTCTCTCGATCGCACAGCGTGCGATTAACTCAGCGTAAATGTATTAGGCTACCGTTCTACGGATCGTAGGTTTAAATCTTACCGACGATACGATGCATTTTTTAATAATTAATTGTAGTTAATAAGATAGAATTGATATGCAAAACAATATATAATAATAATGAATTGAAATGAAAAAATAAAAAATAATAACAAAAAATTATTTTTTTCATTAAGATATAACTATATACATTTTTTTATTACATAAAAGGAATTTAAAAGGAATTTGATTACAATTATCAAATTATTTCGTTTAAAACAATTAATTTGGTTATATTTGTTATATGATTTCGTAATAACCATCTAACTTTGCTACCAATTTCCAAATCTTGGTAGTAATAGATGTATGATTCCATGTACTTTAAATTATACTTGTTACATTTTATAGTATAATTTACTATATGCAAATACGATTTATGTGTAAGATAACGATACAATGTAATTGAATAAATACATATTATGGTCGTTATGATCATAATGCAGTGTTCAGGTTACTATAATTCATAAAACAATTATAAATTTATGATTATCCCAAAAAATGACTTAATAATAGATAAATTATAATTAAATTATGATTATTTTTTCCAATCTTTTTTTTCTCAGTGTGCGTTTTCAAACTAGAAATTTTATTTTATTTTAAAAGCTTATTAAGTTTTTCGTTCTTTGCTTTTTAATTCTCCTCGCGTGTTTTCATTCTCCTAATATACGAACAAAATTGATCAAATATTCGTGCAAATCGATTCGCATCGTAAGGTGGTTGCAAATATTCGCGAGCGTTGGACGCTCGAAATATTGATTCGTACTACTCGAAACCGTGAGATATAACTTCCGGATATGTTCGCTACATGCGCTTAGACGGTCAATAATGCTGAAAACTGGTTGGAAGAACGAAAGGAACGAGGGAAAAATTGACGTAATGAAATATGATCGACGTAGAACGCGCGAGTGCCATCGCGATAAAGTTATCCAGCTTGGTTTTCACACAATGGATGACTTCGTTGAAATCCGTACACACGCCATACTGGCATACGGTGCGTATAACACGTCAAACGCGAGAATATTGATTCGGCCATTGTCAAACTTTTCAGCATGATGCAGATTCACGTGTGACACACGTTTTGCAAGCTGGATTGTTACACCCGTATCAATGTAATCGATGATATCCAGATGACCCTCTCAAGTATAACAAGCCGGTGACAATTCCGAGGTCATTCATCGTGCAAATAGCTCGATCAAAGCAACAGCATTTAATTTTTTTTTAACAAAGCTTTGTTTTTGTAGTATTGTAAAATTGCATTCGAAACTAAAAAATTGCTTGGCCCGTGGCGCATTGCATGCAATTGAATGTAACACCAGTGCGAATGTTATTGAATGACAAATAATTTTTGTATAAAATTCGACATAGCAATATAAACGATCCTGTTAATTTTTTATTACACTATAGTTATTAATTCTCTACTTAATTATAAAAGGTTCCTTTTTTTAACAGTATACATCGATACTTATTATTATACAAAAAGAAAAATAAAAAACATATATTCTTGTATACACAACATTAAAAAAAAATTGAACATTAATGTAAGCATACACTTGATATTTCCGACTGCATCAAATCGGCTGCGTTAAACAATTTACGTAGCAAGCGGCCGAGAAATATACGAATTTCATAACTCGATTCCTCGATTGCGATACAAACGAAATCATTCGCTTTTCGAAATTTCCCAGGCCAACACGACCGGAAGATCGCGCAATTCTGTGCCCGTTTATCTTCGCGAATGTACATAGCGAAACGCGGACGATTGAAGTCGAGGGGAAGAGCAAAGAGTAACAGGGCTCGTCAAGGACTAAATCGATTTACTTGTACGAAGAAGCCGCCGGCGCATCCATCCTCTTACCATCGTGCTACCGACTTTTATTTGCCGGTTTAAGTCAGTCCTTCTGTGCACATTCGTCGTCGTCGTCGTCGTCGTCGTCGTCGTCGTCGTCGTCGTCGTCGTCGTCGTCGTCGTCGTCGTCGTCGTCGTCGTCGTCGTCGTCGTCGTCGTCGTCGTCGTCGTCGTCGTCGTCGTCGTCGTCATCGTCGTCGTCGTCGTCGTAGTCTTGGTTTTCGTCTTCACCGTCATCGTCGTATGTACGCAAGTTTCTAAATTCAATGCACTGCACGCAGAGCGCAATGCGAAAAGGGCCACGCAAGAAAGGACGACTGTGCGCGAAAAACGGTGAGCGAAGGGAAAACCGTAGACGCACAGGAACCGTGAGGCAAAAGAAATCAAAAGGGGAAAGGAAAAGGTTGCGGGGAAAAGAAGGGGCTGACTGAAGGTGGAATCTTAGGGAGAAATCGAAATTGCAGGTTTTCGTCGAAACGCTGGACTGGTCAGACGTGACCAAAGTGCCGAAATAAGGGACGCAGGCCGTGTCCCTCCGCACCCAGATAAATAGGATATTTGAGATAAATGCTTACCTACGTGCTTTCAAATGGTATCGAGTGCTACCCTGAAGTTACTGTACCCGAAGTACTCTCGATCATCCTCCTTCCTTTTTCTCTATACGGTAGAAATTTACTTACAGGAGAACCTGGAGACGCACACGCACGCACGCACACGCACGCACGCACACGCACGCACACGCACGCACGCACACGCACACACACACACACACACACACACACACACACACATATACTTTACATCGTCACCGTCGTTCTCGGCTGCAACGCGAACATTACTCAGTCGGCGTTCCGAGAATTAAATGAACCGAATAATTGCATAGAGCATCTCCGACGCTCATGGTGTCCCGAATCTCCTTTGCCTCCCGTCCGCGCCTTTTCACCCTTTCATAGTTACTAAAGTAACCATTTTATCTCGCACGACCGACTTGCTCCGAATATCGATTCTCGAGGACGCGAACGTTTTCTTGAATAGAAGACTTTATTAATCTCTCTTGAAATCTTGTAGATGTGTTTAATCAATTAACACTTCATTCTCAAAATTCAAGAATAAAATTACTTCGTTATTAAAATGCAAGAATAAAAGTTATGTAGTAAATGCTAAATTACGCGAATCTTTGATTATTCACTGTGTGAGAAAAGAACTTCAATCATAATAATTAATTAATGCAATAGCACATTGTGTGAAAGCAGAATCGATAACAAAATCTGTTGTAAATATCTGCGTTATTAAACGTATTACAGAGGTCGATGATAAACATTTTCCCAAAATAATTTCGAATATTTTCTATTATAAATACCGAACGTAAACTTGTCGAAGCGGCGGAACGTGCGTTGTTAAAGCTTACTCAAACATGAAGTATTGTATCTCCGCTATTGAATCAAATTTCAATGCTGCAAAGTGATAGAATTTTTTGTTGATTCGGCGACCGAATTGCCCCAAAGTTGACATTTACATACACCAATTCCCATCATTCTATCACTTAGTTCAAAAATAATCAATGAGCTTATTAAGTAAAGCTTATATCATTTAAAGTAAAGCTTATATCATTTTTCATTTCAATTAATATGATTACGCGTTGTCATCTTTTAATAACGTACATAAGAATTATTAGAAACTCGCAAAGATTCTGGCATCTCTGATAAAATAAACTTCCTAATAAAGTAGGTTAAGGAAACGTAAAACACGTCAAACAAGAAATATCGTGAATGCATTGCATGAAAAAATAATAGAATATTAATCTGATGAATGCTTAAAAATATTCATAATCACTTTCTGAACGTAGCGAACAAAACTCAAATTTTTCTGCAGACTTGACGTAAAGATCAGATATTAATCATCAGTTGAG
Source organism: Atta cephalotes (assembly GCF_000143395.1). Classification (NCBI taxonomy): domain Eukaryota; kingdom Metazoa; phylum Arthropoda; class Insecta; order Hymenoptera; family Formicidae; genus Atta; species Atta cephalotes. The sequence goes on from NW_012130085.1 coordinate 219,159, forward strand.
TATAACGATCGTATTGAATATCCGATAAAAAGTAAAACTTCTCTCGTTTATCATTTGACAATTACGCGTGAAGTTGACAGAAAATTTTCACAGAATGTTCTAAAGCAATTAATACTTGACAAAAAATTGCATAAAACTTGATAAAATCGTAAGATTCTTAATATCATATATTATAATATTTCCAAACAAAATTTATTCTTTTCTCGAGATCTTTTGATTGCCGTTGTCTTGTCATTCTTTTGTCAAGCAAAGGAGAGTATTTTTTTCGCGACCATTCATGAAGGATTGTTTCATTTTGCTATTTTCTTATGTATTTTTTTCGTAGAGACTGAATATTATCATGACGCTACACTCAAAAAATTGATATACTGCATATGAGAAATAAAGTTAATAAAATTCTTATTCACATCATCATAAAATCGCTGTCAGTTATATATACTTCAATCGTATAGTCGAAATGCATTATATATTAAGATATAGAATTTATTGCATTATAAGTAATTAATTCAGGATTGTATGTTTAATTGGAAAAAAATATATAAAAGTTATGAAGTATTAATTATAAATTCTCTCTGTTCCAATTTTATATAATAAAACACATTGAGTGTATACATGTATATATAGGTACACACGCACGTAAACAATTTTCTATGTTAAGCGCTTGAATATCTATATTACTTGCACATTCTATTGACGAGAATTACGATCTATTCGAAATGAGTTTGTAGAAGGGGTACGAGAGGAGGAAGGCTAATTGCTTGATCGACAGCGACGACGCTCGGACCGGAGGAGGAAAATTTCTCCCTCGATCCTTCAACGTCGTCGTCAACGTCACGTCAACAACATTCCATTACAAGGCTCGCGACGGCGACAATGTTGGTGTTCCCCTCGATCGATCTTCTTCCTAAAATGGTGCACTTTTAGTGTCGCGCCGAGCTGACGGGTAAATATGGATACCGCCAAAAATTCGAGCGAAATGCTCGAACGTAAGATGCGACGGACACATGATACAATCGAATGATCCGCGAACTTTTTACGGTCTTCAGTGGAAGTTCAAACGAAGAAAAGTCCATCTCGCAATCATTACGAACTATCATCGTACTTTACACGCGTAACAGAACACTTTCCTTAGAGAAGCATCTGTAAACGCGACATGCAGGCAGCTTGGAGAGGAATAAAAGTCGTACAAACATTGAAAATTTCAAAGAGCATTTTCGGTGAATAGGTACTAGTAGCGGGTAGGAATTCTCGAGTATGATCGTGTTGCAATTTACGTTCGAAAGCGTGAGAAATCGCAAAATCATATAACTACATTTGAAATCGGTGCGAAAATCAATATTTACGCGAATAACTTTCGCAATAGACGGACCTTAAATTTTATAGCTGCATCAATGCGAAATGACGTACCACGCCGATTCTTTCGCGACGTATTTAAGACCTGATGTCCCAATAAAGTTTTGAATAACAATAAACATATGACTGTTTTATTTTCTTCTTCTAATATAACTCTGTTATTACTATTTATATTTATTATAAATATTTCAATCTTCTCAGTATATACAAACATATAATATTCTACATTTTTATAATAATTCAGCAAATAATTTGTATCTGACATCTGGTATGTTAATTACATTAAAAATATATATGCTTTATATATTATAACTTTGTTTTATAAAATTCGCACGTAATAAAATAATTTTACATACATCTTGTAAATATATTGATTCATATACATAATATCATTTTCATAATATTAAATCATTAAGGTCTTTTAGAATTTCTGAAAACTTTTTATGATCAGTAAGATTTTTGTAGAAAAAAATGTTAAGATCCTTGAATATCTAATAGCACTTGTAACATATGAAGAATGTAGGTTAAATATGCTGCTGGAGTAGAAAGTTAAAATTTGAATATGATTGCCTGAAAAAGACCACGAGCTTTTTATGACAAAACGTATATTTAATATAGATGCATATGTATTTTATTTAATAATTAAAATAAAATGATATTTGTTATGTCACTTATTCAAAGAAAATTAAATATGAATAGAGAAAATTAAATTAAAAATATAAATAGAGATGTACGTAAAATTTAACAACTTTGATTTCATGACATTTAACAATTTTTATGCCACGATATTTTTATAGCTGCAATAATTATATTGAAAATTAAGTTAGTTTTAAACAAAACAATAAAAAATGTATAATACATTTAGATAAAATAGTATGTAAAAAAAACCTTAATAATTATTGTAAATAGTAACATCAATAAAAATATTTTTTCATCGAGAATAAATCGTTGTAATTATATTATCCATTGATTTATGGACAATATTGATAAATCAATCAACGCGCAAATTAATTACACGTCATTCAAAAATCAAATTCATGCATGCTATGATCCCGCGCTGTCAATTTTACCGTTTATTTAAAGTACGTTCGCATTATCTATCGCATTGTCGATTCTATAGTTCCTTTATTTTTCGTTGTTATTAACATCTCGCTGCTCTTTCGATACATAGCGAGCAATTTCACCGAACGATTTAACGATACCTTAATTTGGTATTCATTCAAGCGCGCTCCATCAAACTTCACATCTTCCCAGAGCGAAACACTTTACGCCATCGTGGCCACGTCTTCGCCCGTCTTCGCTCTCGATCGTGATTTCGCGGGGGAATATTTGCAATTTAGATAGGGCCGCGTATATAGCGACGAGGACGACGCGGCATCCGGTGCATCCTCTGGTGTTCCGGGTGTGGACGAGGCGCGAAGGGGCACTAGGAGACAAATGTTTCGAGGGGAGAGGGTGGCCGGTCGTCGCTTGCTTGCTAGCATCGCGATGTTAAATAATCGCGTCGCCGGCACGTTTTCGCGTAACGAGGACGTTTATCAGGATCCAGCAACCGGGAACTGATTTACAAATAGGCCCCGAGAGAGAGCCTCCATCCTCCCCTTCGTTCCCTTTCTCCTCTCCTACCGACATCTTTCCCGTTCGCTCACCCGCGCTTACTCTACAAACTTCTCCACATCCCTATCCTCAGCCTCTCTCTTCCTCACGCCATTTTCTACTCTACCTTCCTCTGATGGCAGAGACGAATCAACCTGAATTTTCGGTGCATCGTCGAAGAATGTTTCCTATCTCAAGCTTACAATTAGCCACGAAAAGTTTTTATTTGATCGCTAATATTAATTTATGTATGATTGCATTATCAAATGATAGAATATTTTAAAAATAATGTATATTGTAAAAATATTATTTTAAAATATTATTTTAAAATCTAATTATTTTATAGCACTAACTTCTATTATTAACATTTATTCAGATTTAAATATAAATGTGCAGGAAGAAACTTTTAAAATTGATTCCATTTAGATAATAATAAAAGGAAGAAATTACGTTATAGAACATAATTAATATTTTATCTAAAATATCGTAGATATAAATATTATATTTAAACGCTATTTTATTGTATAGTGATAAGTAGTATGACCTATGCTGTCCAGACTGTTTCAAAATATCTCGTAAATTAATTCATGAAGAAGATACAAAAGCAATTTCTTTGAAATGAGACTTGAGGCGAAGGTCCATCAGACTCTTCCATCAAGAAATGAAATGGTATGAGTTCGTTTCACGGATAACCGCAAGTAGAATAGCATTAATTCGTAAGAGTTTATATTCTTCTCGTATTTTCGAAGAGAGATGAACGATAAAGTGGATGCGGTTCTTTCGGGACTCAGAGGTTAACCTAAGACGTTCTCCCTTCTCTAGCCTGTCCCTTCGTCACGCGGTCCTTCCCAGCTTTTCCTCTCCAGGGAAATCATTTTCATTTAAGATCGTACACTACGACACTATCCACAACCAACCACCACAGACGAGCTCTCTCGCTCTCACTTGGAATAAATTATTTGCCTCATCTTTAGAAGTGCGAAGAACACTTTCCTCCCTCCGCGGTACATTTTACAAAGAATACTCACGCCACGATAAAAATAAGCGTCGAAGTTGTCTAGTCAAACATGAATCGCTTTTACCATCGTCGAATGTTGCAGTTGTTCAATGTTCACGTTCAATGGAACATCAAACAAAAGTTTCTTCTCTTTTCATAAATGAATTATTACATGTTCCCTTTCAAATATCAAATAGTAATCACAACTAAAACTTATGCAATAACGGATAATATACGCTCGTTTATATATAGGCGATACATCAAGCAAATGTATTTCAATTATATTCTGAGGCATGAAATAATAATAGTAAGAGTTAAATAAAAACTTTTAAATTTGTTTAATCTCAGAAACAAACAGCTTACACGCGATATACATTGGAGTCCTCTCTGTCTATTGTGATCAGAATACATCACAAAAAATTTAACGGTGTTCTCGCGAGCGAAAATTCAGTTTGACACAATCGGACGGCGCGGCGTTTCGTTTTAACGAAGTCATGTTGCATAGAATGAAGCGAAGTGGCGCGGTTTTGTATGAAGGATCAAAAAATACACCTGTCATGGTGTGAAATCGGAAAAAAATCGGCACGATGATCCGAAACAACAGAAAACAGTAAGCCTGCGTGACTGAATGCCACAGATTGCCAACAAATCCCTGCAAAACTGTGTCATGTAAAACTTTTGCAGTTTCGTCATTGTCCACGAAATATACGATGTACAAAGACGCATTGATGCATCATGATATGGATAACCATTCAGACAAAACTGCATTTAAATAAGCCTTCTGCAATAGTCTGTAAATAAAGAAACTTCAACGAAGCTTTTCAAATATATAAATCAATTTTTTTAAATATCACATCAAAATAAAAAAAATAAGTTAGTTTTATCTATGTTGCATTATAAAAAAATCAATTAAATTTTAAAATAATATAACACTCTATAAATATATATATATATATATATTTATATATATATAAATACATTCTATATATATATATATATATATATATATATATATATATATACACAATAATAATAAAAAATGATTTTGCTGAATCTAAAAATTAGGTACAGATCTGAAAATAATCATGTTAGGTCAAATAATTATGTAGAACAAAGCATGATAACAAAATTACAACAAATTTTGACATTCAACAATTAACTTAAGTGTCCAATATAATTATTTAATGTCCAACATAACTATTTTCAAATCTGTATCTAAATTTTTAGATAGTTCAGCAAACTATTCTTTCTGTGGTAATGTATCTAATTATTATTAAATGTCAAATTGTGTAAATGTCTATGACTCACTTCTAAAATATTTTTCGTATTTTAAAATTGCATATATTTTCATTATGCTGAATTATGCTATATTCTTACATATAAGTCTTCATTGATAATTTCTTTATTTTTATGTGATATCAGCAACAAGCAACGTTATAGTCTTATTATATTATTTTTTATATCATGTTTTCTTCTTAAAAGAATTTAACACTCTTTTTCGCTCTTTGAAGATAAACCAAGGTAGGCAACATAACTCTCGAAACGATCAATATTCCTGAATAATAATTCGCTTGTCCCCAAAGATTCAACGGTTTCCCGACGTACAGTTCCGACAAATCGATGCGGTTGAGCCTCCGGGAGTACTGGAACGACCATAAAGCTCCTTGCCACGGGGTGAATCGAAGCGCGGCGTCCGCGATGTAAATCTATGCATAGCTTTTGTTCCCCCATCTACGCGCGTTGCCCCGTTCGCAAAAGTTTTCTTATTGCTGTATTCGAATACACCAAAGGTGTATAACGAAAGAGATAGTATGCTTTATCGCTTTGCTTTTCACTTCCGTATAATTTGGGAATCATTCAATTTAGATAAGATAGAGTTCTCAAAAAAAAGTGAAGTTGTCATTCAAATAGACAACTTTGATTTCATTTCTATTAATTTTTATATATTCTTCAAGAATTTTCCATAATTTTACTTTAACGAATGAAATATTTTGTAATGTTGCTAATTTATTATTTAAATATTTAAAGTTTGTATTGCGTCACTTCATTATTATTATTGCTATAGGAATTAACGGTAAACAAATTCAGTATGCAATAATATTCATATTTTGCATGAATGTATATATAGTTACCCTTTTTCATCTATAATTTTGATATTGTTATATTATTTAATATAATATTAAATATAAGTTTTTAACTATTAATAAATACAAATTCATAATTTATAAATACATATATTATGCTTTATTTAAGATTTTTTATTAAGTTTATTATATAGACCAGTCAGTAAACCTATTTACAAACAAAATATGATGTATGAAAAAAAAAAAATTGGGATTTTTTTTTATAAATTTATAAATTTAAACGGATAGAATAACGGATGAAAACCTATTGATCATGCATACAAACTATGAACGCAACTTTTCTCTCAATACGATAAAATAACATATCATAGCGCTTTTTTGAAGCGTGAACGAATTACCGGTTAAATCATCGAGCGTTTTCCAATCGCTGACTGCAGTCTGACCGCCGTTTAGTGGACGTAGAGCGGGAACATTTAACGCGTAAAAATACGCTTCACTTTTGACATCGTAATGAGATTGAGCATCATTACAAGCGCATAAACACGTTCGATGCTCAAAAGGATAAAATGCGGCTTAATTATATGCAATTAAACCCGGATGGCACCAATAGATAACAGAGTCCCAATGAAAACGATTTAACGTACCCGCTAATGGATTAAAGTCCAATTTTCTTCTGGTACAAACGACCTAACAATTACTGACGAGAGTCATCATCGACAAATACATTGACGATACAATCATCATTATTGAAAAATAAATGGGAAAGGCTTTAAAGCCATTAATATCACAAAGAAATAATTGGGATTATTTTGCGCATATTCACGCGTAATAATTAATAAAAAACTAATAATCTGATAAAAATGCAATGTAACAAATTATAATTGCATGATGTCTCTATGTAATGTTGATAATATAAATATTGTCATCATTATCAGAAAATATAATATATTTCTATAAAAATATATTTCTACAAATTGATGAAAAGCAAAATATTATCTCTTAATATTTTAATATACGGTTAATATCTATATGGAAATAAATAAATATCTGTCAGGAGATCGTTCTGAATATCCAATACAATTATAAAATATTTCATTGCGCGGAATTTCTTTTACAAGACTCTTTTGCAATGATCTTGTTGTAAAAGCTACAACCGGTATTTGAAATTACGTGTGCAGTTCCTGAAGACTCAACTGAAGAAACACCGAGGCGGAGTCGTTAAACTTATCGTCGCCGTTAATGAGTAGGGACTTGTAAAGAGACAGCCAACAGCATTTATCTCTCGTCGCGGGTCTTTGTGACGCGGACTGCAATCAACGGTGTAAAGGAGTTCGGTCTACAAACCCCTTACACGACTAACTTCGTTGCATCGAGACTTTCCTCCTTTATCTCCCACGCGCAAGAAATCCTGAAAGACATTCGGCATTCCGCGCTTAAGAAACTTACGTCTTCTTCTATACAGGCCACGTATTCTCTTTTGTTCTTTCATGCATTTCGTTCATTGCTTCAGTCACGTCACGTCTTTAATCATCGAGCATGTACCGGGCAGCCGAGGAGAACAAACTTTAGTTCTTCGGTTAAAACCTTCTAAGAACAGTGTGGAATTGTCTAAAAGACGATTATTGTACAATTGTGCTTTTGATTGACAAAGTTGATATTGGAGGGAAAGAGAGAGAGAGAGAGAGAGAGAGAGAGAGAGAGAGAGAAGAAGAGAAGAGAGAGAGGCTCAGTTCATATA
>NW_012130085.1:226946-232025 GCF_000143395.1 Atta cephalotes
AGAGAGAGAGAGAGAGAGAGAGAGAGAGAGAGAGAGAGAGAGAGAAGGAAAGAGAAAGAGAGAGAGGCTTCAGTTCATATATAATTAAACAAATAGACAAAAACAGAATTTAATCTTTTACATACGGGACATCTTTAATCGTATATTTTATAACTTATTATGGAGAGTAATTATAAAACTGAAAATCCTAATGCAAAAGTGTCTAGAGTGCAGTTTTCTAGTTATAAATGATTAAAGTTATTGAATGGTATCAAAAGTTTGCAAGCTCAGATTCATATCTATGTTTAAATTCACGTAATCTATTAAAAGCTATAAATTTTCATAGTACAGGTGATACCCAACTAATTTTATCATTTGACTTACACGCAGATACTATATGCTATATAACTAGCAGTAATTAGCTGATAATGATTATTGATGAGTTTTAACTTTAACATGAACTGCCTAATTCTGTGTACCACGTATAGTAGAAAAATGCTTTTTTATTATCTTTTAAAATAAATTTAATGGAAATGTAATTATTTTTAATATCTTATAAATTCTTGGATTTTAATAACAAATTGAATTATAATTCAATTTATTATCAAAATCCAAGAATTTATACGATAAAGATAATCTATACTGTTATATCAAATACTGTTTATATTGCCTCTCGCACAAAATATAGAAAATTTAAGTTCAAATTCTGATCGAAGTAATATTTTCCACAATAAATTTTTATAAATTTTGATAATTTTAATAATAACAAATCAACGATCTAATTAAATTAGGGTAATTAGAAATATTGAATATTTTAAATTGATTGGATCAAGAGCGTGGTCCGAAAGTGTGGTCATTTTTCTAAGATAAATTTAATTCAAAAACATATTTATGTATTAATCTAACATATAACTTTCACCATAATTAGCTCTTCTTTTTTTATTTAGTTTATGTATTCATAAACTTGTCTTGTTTCTAATCTTAATATTATTTACATTTATTATAATATTTAGTAATTTCTTCTTTAATATTTTTTTCTTTAAGATGATATATTAAGTCATAAATCTATGATGTATTATGTTTATCCGTAATAATTTTATGCTCTAAACCTGATTTTTTAATTACATACATATTGTTCGTATTTATGACATTATTTTCTTTCATAAATTTTATTAGCTCAAATAAAAATCAAATGAATTTACTCACCGATACGATGCGCAGCAGCGGAGTTTTAACTATGTCTGTAAGTACAAATATACCCAGATTATTTCAAGTCGGCCCCAAAATAATTAATATTTTAATATAGCCTTGCAAATATTGAATTTTTATTTATTTTTCTTTTAAATAGAATTATTCAATAAAATATCATTTTAGAAAAATTAATTCCATATATTTACAAATAATAAATAATTAATAGAGTTAATAAAATAAATTATTTAAATAAATAATAAACTCACTCATGGGTTGCTCCGCCGACGCCTGATGCCTCCCCAGCCTCCTCCTCCTCTCAGTTTCTTCGTCTTGCACAATCACTCGCAAAAACTCTAAATCACCTAACATTTCTGAAATAAATCATAAAGTCTATATTATTATATTGCCACGGATAAAAATTACATAAGATTATTAATTGTAATGCGACATTTCATAAATTATAATAAAGTATTATAATTTGAATTTTGGCAAATCTCAAAAGGGGAGACAATTTTAACAAGTTTAGCATACAAGTGCTGTAATTTATAAATATTAAAATGCGAACGAATTAATTGCATAATTGTAGTTACTAATTAAACTAAATTCGCGTTGCAACATTGATAAACTTAGAATCAATCCGTTCCATGATCACAATATTAAAGTTGATAAATGAAAAATTTTTAAATAGTGTCAATAATTTCATATCCTATATAATTAGTGAAATTAAGTTAATGGCTAATTAAAACCCGATAAACTGTTCAAAAATATACGATCAAAATTCAGTATCATGCAACATATTTGAAATCACGTAAATCTCACTAAATAAATGTATTATTAACAAACGGTCAATCATGGCTTTCTGACGCTTGAATCATTCGATCTGATGATTCGCTTATTACGTTTTCAATCTAAAAACGATGAACAAATTACATTTATAATTTAAAAAAATTTAATGCGCGAAAATGAGATACAATCGGATGCAAATATTATTAAAGAAATAATTATTAACCGTAAATATCGTAACAAAGCCATAATTTCCCTCATCGCTTTGATTCTCGTGTTTTAAATAATTAACTTCAAACAAATTTGTAAAATATTTACCTCGACATTATTTTCGTCATCTTAATATGCTTAGATATCGTTAATTATAAATACTAGTTAATTAGCGCAAGTGGATAAACGTAAAATATTCAGAGATAATAATCGGGTATTTCTGTCGCAATCGTTTTTAAAAAGTAATATGACGATACGCAGAGCAACACGCTACCTGCCTGCTCGACTGTTACCGCGTGAATGATAGCGTGACGACCTTGTTTACGCAGCACGAACTGTGTGCCGCGACGCACCGTAAACATCTGGATGTAACGGCCATCCGAAAATATTCTCAGAAATATTGTAACGTTTTACAAAATACTCGTGCCAAATATTCTGTTTCTTCTTCCGAACCAATTATTATTAATACATACTCGATGTTCATTATTTTGAAATTACTTGATACAATATTCTCTGCGATAATTTGAAAGGCCGATAAATTATATTGAAATTTATCGAAAGTTCAAAGATTTTGTACATACAATATATACCAAATTCGACATACTGTTTGTAAAAACAAGTCGAGAATTGTGCAGTCGTTACAAAATATCTGTATAACGTAATACAGAATAAATTCAAAATAAATATTCGGTTTCTTATATTAAATTAATTGTACGGTTTTACAATTATCAGTTATACAATGATCACGTTTTAATTTAAGAAATGATAACGAAATTATAGATCAGAGCTTTCACGCATCAGTACTTTTCCACTCACACACGTCTCTGCCCGAATGATCGCTCGGAGTCCTTGCGGGTTACGCACAACACAATGACGCACGGTATGGTGGGGCGTGCTGTACGTTACGATTCAAACGACAAATGATTATTTTTTTGCGCGATTATTTTTAAGACGAATATAGTAGACTTCTCTCTTGTATCCGCGAATATTAACTGGATAAAACTTTGATACAATGTGTTCAAATCGGACGAAATAGCTTATTATTTCGAGCAATTGAATGTGATTGGATTTATAAATAAGAATTATAATTAAACAAAAGAATAAATTTGCAAAAAGTTTTAAATTTTTAAATAATTCCTCTTTTTCTAATTATTATTTTTAAATAATTGTAAAATAAAAATGATTTACAAGCAAAAAAAGATTAATTTTACATAAGTAAAAAGTATTTACCACAAGATTGCTCCACCGGTGTCCGATGTCTCTCCCAGACCTCTTCCTCCTCTCAGAATTGGGTCATCCTCTCGCACAGGACACTCGCGAAAAACACTCGCGACTAATACATTATAATCGCGCGCGGACTATAACTTGAGTCCGATAACTTGAACGGCACTCCCGAAACAAACGCCCGACGCGACGAACCGGCTGCGGTTCATTCATTTTCAATTATACCCTCGTCGGCGACGAGGGTACGTTAGCTTCCCCATTAATTTTTACACGAAAAGAACGATTTTACTCAATATCTAAAAATTTATGTAAATATATTTAAATATATCATTCAGATAGGAAAATTTTTAGATATTTAAGAAAAACCGTTCTTTTCGTGTATCTTCCGGATACTGAGCCCTCTCACCACGTCAAGGTATACTCGTGAGAGGGAAAACATCATCTGAAAAATGTAAGATAGAGCTATTATTTATATTACTATGCAATTATCAGTTAACTTTTAGAAATGAATATCAAACACCCGTCAATTCGTCATCATTGCGAAATAAATTCAGTGCAGATAAAAGAGCTGAATCTCTTATTACGGTGTCTCTGGAAGATATGATTAGAGATGGAATGAGCAAGAGATTAATAAAAAAGAGGAATATTTCTTTCATTACCGACAAATAGTTCTAAAGTTACACTTAATTATTTATGTGGATCGCATAAAGATGCATAAAACGAAAAATTAATTAAATTATTAATTACATAAACTATATTAATTGTGAAAGTAGAAATCGCATAAATTGCGTCATTTACATGAGTATTTATTACTGTTACTTTTTATGACTCATACGATATCATTCAAAGAATAATTGAGTTATACTCAAGCCAGACAAAAATTTTACGTTAAACAAAAATAATTATTATCCGTAATATCGCGAAATAGTAATAAATTTTACATTTTGATACCAAATGAATACGTACCAAATAATAAACGTACGAAATATCTGTTCCGTGATGATTGTCATTTCAATTCTTTTATAAATAATTAAAATTTAACGTGCAAAATATAGTAATCATATATTCAGTATTTATCAAGTACAACGTTTCATATTATATTTGCCATTTTTCGCAATAGATTTCAAAAAGGAAATGTGAAGAAGACGCACGGCCTGCTTGTATAAGCATTGGGAGGAGAATGACTGCGCAGTAACTACGCGTAAACGTGACGTGTCGCTCAGTGTCACCCCGTGCCACTTCGTACCACTTCGTACCGCCCGACCGCCAAAACAAACCTCAAGGCCACAAGCCAACCGCCTAAATATTAACGCATATTACGAAATAGATAAAATTTATTCGTTACATTTTTAATATTCTCTGATGAGTAGTCTGTATTGCACCGTTTTTGCTTTATTTCTTAAATTCATTACGCACACAATTCATCTATATCTTAGATATTTCAATTGTATTAAATATTAATTCTGCCCATGATTCTATCATTCACGTCTTATCTCGCATTCTTAATTTGGAAAAAGTAATAGATAAATTATATTCAAATTTGCAATGCAATGCGAGATTTGTTGAATTCTAAACTTCTTCACTAAGTTAAGAAAATGATTTTGATCGTAATAAAATGATGCGAAATGTTTGCTTCGATACATTAAGTTATATATATATATATATATATATATAGATATATATATATATTAC
>NW_012130085.1:233483-237615 GCF_000143395.1 Atta cephalotes
ATATATATATATATATATATATATAGATATATATATATATCGTTAATTTCAAAAATTAATTACACATGCGGGCTGCGAAATATTAATTATTAGCAATCGTATTTCTAAAAAAAACCCGGATTGATGTTCAGCGAGAGCAAAAAGTATTCGTACAAGGAAATTTATTATAAAAAAAACCTTATTTGTAGAAAGTAAACATTAATTAGCAATTTTATATAATGAATACATTCTGTTCTAATATGAACAAACAAGCTTTACATGTATTCTTGATTTTTAGAAATTTCTCGTCTGTACGAATATTTTTTGAGCATTCAAACAACACAATTTTTAATTTTCGTTTCTTTTTTGGATTATATATTTTGTATAATTAATAAACATCATTTTGGTATATATAATATATTTTAAGAAACATACAGTTTATTTTATTCTTTATGAATAAATTGTTAATTATTATCCAATAAGAAATAATCATTAATTAAACGTCGAATCGACATCAAATTGATATTGAAATCATCAAATTTATATCGATCGACATCAATTTGATCAATTCGATGACTCATTTCTCGCTGAATAATATTTACTTTTTAAAAATAAAGTTTTTTAAAAAATATTTTCTTTATACGAATACTTTTGTACTCACTGTATGTATGTATGTACTATCTTCTTGCTCGTAAGCGTGCGAATGGCTGCGTTCAGCAGCTTTGTAATTGTTGCAAAATTCTTCAATATGAATGGTTGTTGCTTTTTAATTATAGATTTAATTATAGATTTAAATGTATACATCAATCACATTAAAAAATTTTACAACATTTGCAAAACTACTTTCTCTGCTGAACGCTGCAAGCCAATACCTACAATCTCGTTATTATTTCTTAAATTAAAACGCGATCAACTGATAATTGTAAAACCCTACAATTAATATTCACAGATTCATATATAATTAAAACAGTTGGATTAATAGCTGTGTTCTTCGAAATTTTCCGCAATTTATGTACGTAAAACAAGAATTGAAGTGTAACAGGAATAAATTATTATTTCGATATGGCTATGGACAACAATTATTTTCTTAATGTTCGCGTTTTTACATATCAAATATGTAATTTATCTATTATCATTTCGAATTTTAGTTAGCATTAATTAACTTTTAATTATAATTCTTATTTGTAAATCCAATTACATTCAACTGCTCAAAATAGCACTAGCTATTCGTCTGCCATTTGAACACGGCGACTGTATCAGAATTTTAAGTTGTGATAATACGATACGCACGAGATATGATACGACAAGTCCATATCCGTCTTTAAAAACATCATTTTGTGCTTTGGTTCGTAAACTTAGTAATGTGAAAATGATTAATTTCGGATTAATTGTGAACTTTTTATTTAAAAGAATTAAATGATTTTTGCACATATAATAGCTAATATAAATTGTTCTAATATATATCATGTAATATGAATTTAATTGATTTTAAGAACACGCTATTGAAAGATTGTACAGGTATTCTCTGTAAACTATAAGTTCCACAGACAATGAAGGGACCAAATGTCGCGATCTGTCACAAAACTCAATAACAATGTCGATACGTTGCAATCGAATATTTTTACCATTACGACGTGTTTTAACCACGGAGACGGAAACAAAATCTTTTTATTTCTTTCATAAACTGGTGCGCCGACGTGGTGAAGTATAAAAGGGTGAAGTAACGGAAGAAGCCGTCGTTGAAGACGAAGAAAGACAAACCACTCGGTCGTGACGACTCGTAAGTTTCCGCAGCCGGTAGTACCGGGACTCGGGAACGAAACTAATCGAAGAGCATGACGCAGAAGCCTCTTATCCGTGGAGGGTCGCCGCTATTGACTTAGCAAAGTTTGGATTGCTGTGCGGATAAGACGCAGCAGAGTCAGCAGGCGAGCCGCGAAAGCTTTAGCGAGCTTCAGTCTCGTCTTCACGCGTATTCGGTACTGAAACTTTTAGTCGCACAGTCTAAGCGGTCCGTGGTGAATCGCCACGACGGTCAGACATGAACTTACATTAAACCGACTTTAATACTTGTTCTGTCGAGGCTCGCAAAAATACCGGAGAGATTCGTTGTATACAAGCATTTGCTTTGGAGGCGGCCGAATGTCTTATGTGTTCAAATATAGTAAAACATTCGTAATACATTAAAGATTGAATTTGAAAAAATAATCGATAAAATGCACAAGTGTTTTTTAAAGTACTCACAGAAGAATTTAATATATATTTATTTCTCAGTGCGTGTATAATAATAAATAATTATTTTATAAAAAGTAGCATATATGTTTTTTTATTGACGTAATATTTTCCTTTATTAATAATTTTATATATCATAATATGAATATCAATTTTAGATTGTATAGTAAACAATATTATCTAGAAAATTGAGGAATTGAAAATACAAATTTATATGGTAGAATAGACGAAGTTATTTATTGTAAACAAGTTAAGAAGCAATAAGTTGTCATAAATGCACCAATATTATACGTTTTATCATTTTCCTAAACTAATAGAAATAATATAGAAATATTAAATAAAAGAATATACACTTTGTAAAGCTCATGGAAATTCGAAAGAAGCAAATTAATCATCTACGTGCTTCGCTCAAGGAAAGAGTTCCTGGCAAATGTCAGGAAAAAAACCAAGTTAAAGACGGAATCGAAGAATGCGTTTATATCGTTTGCGAAAGACAACGCAGTGCTCGTTGTCTCGTTAAGTCGACAGAGATCGAGCGTTCGTTCCTTTGGTCTGTGAGAAAGAGCATCGCCCCTTTTCAATACGTCAACCTCATTCAACCTCCGGGGACCCTGGAATCTTTTCTTTGAGCTAGGTAACTCACGAAGACGTTCTTTGCATAAGGGAACATGACCTTTGATAAAAGAGAAAAAGACAAGGATCCGAGAAATAACGATGCTGTGGGTACGCATAGATAATTCTTATATGTGAAAAATATTCTTCAAACATGATTAACAATTTCGGTATGCGATACCGATACGAAACATGAAACAACTTTCATTATTTTTTGTCAGATTTAATTCACAAGATTAAATTGTTTGTTCGATAAATTAATATTAGATAATACAAATATAATTATACAAAATTCGTATCTCAGATCTTAGATTACATTATTTACTTTTATACTTATCTATTTAATTAAAAATAGATAAAGAGAGAGATACATTGAATAAAATTAGATTAGCAAATCTATTAAATGAAACGTAGATAATATTAAGATACAAAGAAAATAATACTTGGATTATAAAATAATACTTGGATACAAAATTTTATATTTATTTAAAAAATATAAAGCAACATGAAAGCTTAATCACTGTAAATCTTAAATAGCTCACTTTATTATCAGCATAAATTTATTTCTTGGAAAGTTGTTGATGCATTGATAGACTTCTTATTAAAAATAATCTTCATGGTAGCTCCCCGATATGCTGGATAGTAATCTGCGTAATCTGCAATTAAGTAATGCGTAAAATAATTGTCTTGTATTTATTAAGAAGAAAATACATTAACTATCATTTGAACCTGAACTTCTGGTCGTGTTCCCAGAGCATAAATGAGCGCGTCCGCTATGTCTTTCGGTTGAAGACTTGGTACTTTCTGCATGAAATCATTTATTGCATCCATAGCTAAGTTCGTGCTTACAATACCAGGACTAATGCCCTGAAAAAATTAAATAAGTCAGAGTCCATAAAAATTATCTGCATTAATAAAAAGAAGAGTATCTAGCAACGTTTTATATACAAAAATAATATTATAAACTTCATGATAACATGACATTATGCTGATAAACAGAAACAATGATCACTGTTATATCCAATCATATTTTTAGTATTTTATTGATTACAAAGTGTCTATTATTAGAAATATATTTCATCTGCAGTTTTTATTCTCTTATCGCAAAACTTCGTCAATATATCAATATTATAAATATATAATAATACTGCTCAATATTTTTTTTTTTTCATGTCAAATAGTTCTTCTACACACACACACACACACACACACACACACACACACACACACACACACACACACACACACACACACACACACGACACGACACACACACACACACACACACACACACACACACACACACACA
>NW_012130085.1:239642-248562 GCF_000143395.1 Atta cephalotes
AGGCCGTGTGCCATTGATCGAAACAAGTGATAGTCAGAGGGAGCAACGTCTGGAGAATACGGCGGGTGAGGTAGGATTTTCTATTTCAACGTTTCCAAGTATGTCTTGACCACTTTCGCAACATAGGGTCGAGCATTGTCATGCTGCAAAATCACTTTATCGTGTCTCTCATTGTATTGCGGCCGTTTGTCTTTCAATGCTCGACTCAAATGCATCAATTGCGTTCGATACCGATCGCCTGTGATTGTTTCAATCGGTTTTAACAATTCATAATACACTACGCCGAGCTGGTCCCAAATACAGAGCATGACCTTGGACGTCAAAATCACCGTTCTTGAAGCGTTGAAACCACTCACAACATGTTCTTTCACTAATAGTGGCCTCACCATAAGTATTTGAGAGCATTCGATGAGCCTCAGCTGCAGATTTCTTCATATTGAAGCAAAAAATTAAAACCTCCCGCAACTGACGAGAATTTGGCTCGTAAACTGACATTTTCAATCGAGAATAACTTTATAATGCAGACACAAATCGACTAATGTTTCTATGGAGTTATGTTGATAGATGCCCAAGTTTATTGTATTGACGTCTGTGATCTATTTATTTCGACCACCACTTACTGCTAAAAGCCATCTATAGGAAAACGGAAGCAAAGTTGTACACCTAATATTAATTTTCTAAAAAGATTTTTCGCAATTTTTATTGATATTTATGATTTATGGAAATTTTAAAAATGTTTATTTTTTATAAACTTATTTATTCTAAAAAATTATGGCGATTTATTCAATCATTATTAACGTAAAAATCAGTACCTGTTGATATTGAAAATATGTCCTTCAATGTTTCGTTTGAGCATCAAATGCACTGCTTTATTTGTACACACGGTGACTGCGAGGACATTAATATTTAATAGTCTTTCAAATGTCTTCCTGTCACTCTCTGCAAATGTAATTTATGAAATTTTTTTTAATAAACCAACATAATAGAGGAGATCAAAGGTTTTACAATGCCGTTAGTAAAAGTCCCAATTCGTTCGAAAAACACATGCAGTGTTAAATAAAAGTAATCTTTTTTTTTCTAGCGCAATAATTAATATCTTTGACTTAAAAAGCCGCTGTTTTGAGCGAACTTATATAATAGCACCTAATGAATCTAAACTACATTTAGACATTTATTCAGTTCTTGAATTTTTCAAGTATTTTGATTAAACGTAGACAGACGAATACTATATGTAAATGCATGCATATATCGATGTTGATCCTTTAAACAAATTACCATATTTGTTATTTTCTTAAACGTTATTTTTATAAACGTATCTATATTCATCAGTTTCAAATTAATATAAAACTGCGTAATATTATGATAAAATGTATAACATATATTATATTTCTGTAGTTAGTCATAAAATACTCATTACTGATAAAAACTGATAAGAACAATGTTTATTTAAATGATTCTTTATGTAATAAATAATATATGTGTAATATATATGTAATACGTGATATCAATCATCATACCTATTACTGGTGATGATGCAATAATGCCAGCATTATTGACCATAATATCAACACCACCTAATATCTCGATATGTAAGAATGCTGCATCGATTTCATCCTCATGAGTTATATCACAGCATATGGTATACAACTTGCCCGGGAAACCTTCCCGCTTACATTCCGCATCGAGTTTCACTAATCTTCCTTTCTGGATTTCCAGAGCAACCACGTTTATTCCGTTTTGCAGAAGAGCATGTGTAATTGCTTCACCGATACCGGATCCAGCACCAGTAACGACTGCGGTTTTACCGAGCCAACGATCCATAATTGCCTGTCTGCAAGTACGACCCTATGTAACATCAATTATTGCAAAAAGAGAGCTTTCAAAAAAGTTTAAAATATTTCAATCTTTCATATTTCATATGCAACAATCTGCAATATGTTATATGAAATATTGCAATAGAAATGTTTCTGAAATACGTAATAACTTGAATATTAGTGCTTTACACTGTTAGATGGACGGAATTTTTTCTCATAAATAAAAAACATGCAACACAGAATAAAAAACGCAGCATGATGAGATTTTTCATCAGCGTTCGAGTGAGATAATTTTTTTAAAGCGAATCTCCGAGACAGTCCAAGATAAAAGTAAATAAAATATATTTCGAAAATACAGTTTCGTTTAGCTTAGTGTAAAAATTTATTTAAATATCATTCTGATATTTCTAAGATTTCAAAATTATTTTAATAAACTTTTAGCAATATTTCTGATATATTTTAGAAATATTTGAGATTTTTAATAATTTTTTAACAATCTATTTATAAGATTTTAAATGCAAGAATAACATTTTGTTATTTCAGAATTGTTTCATTGTCAGAGCTATCACAGAATTTTGTAATATTTATGCGATATTTTAATCTAACAGATAAAATATTTCTCAGAAAAATTTTTGCTGCGTTGAACATAGCTGGCGGTTGACATGTCACTAATAGTTGCTAAGTCAAAAATAATATCAAGCTTCTAAAAAGGGTAAAGCATTAATTCACAATCGCAATGATATTAAACTCAATCATGAATTTATGGAAATAACAATACTTTCGATTAACAATATTAACGTATGTACTTACTTGCCTATCTTCTATGCAGTAGTCAACAGTACTAATTTATCACAAAATAAAGTCTAATAAAAATATGATATTCCAGTATAGATATGAGAGTAATAAAAAATTATCTGATACAGCAGGTTAAATTGGTCACGTCCACGTTGGACGTAATTTCATATGAACTGCTGGGAAAATACTAAACGCTAAAATCATAACAGTTCTAGCATGACCTAAATCATTCTTTCGCTAGGAGTGGGGCTACTAAACTCAACGAGATTACATATGATTATAGATATATACAGGATGGAGTAATAACTTTGCCCACTTGGAATATCTCTCTTGATAGTATATAACTTTCGTATAAATAAATAATTTCTAAAAAAGACGGACATATACATACACACACACACACACACACACACACACACACACACACACACACACACACATATAATAATATACACATATAATATAATATAATAATTCTTTATAAGTATTATTAGAAATTATAATATTTGTTTGCTTTGTTCACTACAGAGAAATAAACAAAGATTATAAAAAAAACGGGAATGGAAGTTTTAAACAACAAAATTGCAACAATTTCCGAAAAACATGGACAACGAGAACATTGCACAAAGAAGATTAGAAGAAGGCAGTGTCTGAAAAATCTGAAAAAAAAGAAATAAGAAAAGAATAATGAACATGAAGATGCATTAATTGCAATAGAGCAAAAAATATTTTGATGACAAACTTGTCGAAAAAAAGTGCTTGAATTTAGATGCGAGAAGTCATATGATAAGTAAGAAATATTGGTTTTATATACAAGGAGTTCAAAAAATCTTTAATACTACAAATAGAAAACGCGAAAATTTTAACTGCTTTTAGGATGAGAGAGGGGGAGATACAAAAAATATCATGAAATTTAACGGTAACTTGAGAATCTAAATATTTGAAACAGTTCTTATATCAAAAACTAAAGATAAGATAATCGGATCATATATGCCCTACTCGCTATTTGTAAATAATATAGCAAAGTTAACAAATAGCATTAGTAAGTATAGTGCAAGCTATTCGTTGACTATCATAATGAATCAAAAGTTTTGCTAATCTTTTTTTCAGAGCAATCACATTCATTCCGTTTAGAAGAACATGTGTAAAGAGTATGTTTCACTCAAGTCGGACCAAGTTGAGTTTCGAACTCAAGTCCAATATCGATAACGACTGCGGTTTTACCAAGCCAACGATCTATAATTGTCCGTATAACTGTCTGTATGACACATAGCTCGTAATTGGCGTTCCAAAAATAATTATCAAGCCGAAAATAATATTAAGCTTATAAAAGCTTATGATCATGCATAAGCATTGCAGCGATATTAAATTTAGTCATAAATTTGTAAAAACGGTATTTCAATTAAAACATATACTTATTTGCGTATCTTCTATTCGCAACCGTCATTTGCAATAGTTTGCCACAAAATGCGCTATAAAATCGTAGTATTTCAAGATAAATCCACAGAATGTGTTTAAAAAATAATCGACGCAAAAGTGAAACCGGTTACATTAAGTCATTTATGAATTATTACATTATAAATGGAAAAACATTAAAAAGATAAAAAGGTAATTATAGCGATTCTGACAAGAACTGACTCATCCTTCGCTAGAAGGAGAGGCTATTAGATATGGTTGTCTGGAAAATTTCAATAGGTAGAAAAACCACGAATATATCATTTTCAAGTTTATTGTTTTATAAGTTTATTTCAATAATAGTTCTCTGCATACGACTGATACTGCATGTATAATAGTTCTCTGCATATGACTGATACTCTAACAAATATACCTATATATGCATACATGTTCACTAATTTCTATATGAAAGTTTAAGTTATATCGTAATAATGTAACAACTAAATTTTTAAATTAAAGAACAAAATAATGATCTGTGTAGAAATTTCAGATATTTTATAATTTTTTTTACGTAATATGATATTCTTTTCAAAGTTTTGCAATCCAATTAAGAAAGATTGTGATAAAAATCCAAAAGAACAAGAGAAAAAGTCAAATATCTTTCAAATGTGGCAAGAGAGTTTAGTGCAAGACAATTTTAATCATCAAGCCAATTTTTCTTAAGCAATAAGATTTGCTACTTTTACCTGATATATAAATATGAAACCAGAATTTACCATAGCTGTCAATGTAGTTGCCGTCAGACAGCGCCATTGACGTCATTTCCTTGTTCTGACATCTGACAAAGATTTTCAACTCACAACAATACAAGTTTTATACAACAGTATAATTTGTAATAGCGTTGAACATGTCGAATTTTGTGCCTGGAAACGATTTGCAGACAGCATTGATTTTCTGTTACCATTTGAAGAAAATTGCTGCAGAATCGCATCGAATGCTTGTCGAAGCTTACGGTGAGCATGCTCTTGGTAAATCACAGTGCTTTGAGTGGTTTAAAAAATTCAAAAGTGGCGATTTTGACGTGAAAAACGAAGAACGTGGAAAACTACCGAAAAAGTTTGAAGACAGCGAATTGCAAGCATTGTTAGATGAGGATGACGCTCAAACTCAACAACTCGCGGATCAATTGAATGAGACACGAGAAGCCGTCTCCATATGTTTGAAATCCATGAGAAAGATCCAGAAGATGGGAAAATGGATTCCACATGAACTGAATGAAAGACAGCAGGAAAACCGAAAAACCACTTGCGAAATGCTGCTCGCCAGATACAAAAGAAAGTCATTTCTCCATCGAATTGTGACTGGCGATGAAAAATGGATATATTTTGAGAATCCTAAGCGTAAAAGATCATGGGTAACTCCAGGCGAACCATCGATATCGACTGCAAGGCCAAATCGCTATGAAGACAATGCTCTGTGTTTGGTGGGATCAAAAAGGTGTGATCTATTATGAGCTGCTAAAACCTGGCGAAACCGTTAATACTGAACGCTACCAACAACAAATGATCAACAAATGATGAACAATTTGAATCAAGCTTTATGTGAAAAACGACCGGAATATCAAAAAAAGCAACACAAAGTGAAGTTTGCTTCATGATAATGCACCATCACACACAGCAAAAGTTCAAGGAAACGATTGAGGCATTTGATTGGGAAATTTTTTTCGCATGCGGCTTACTCACCAGACTTGGCTCCGTCCGATTACCACTTATTTGCATCGATGGGACACGCTTGCTCAGCAGCGCTTCACTTCTTACGAAGATGTAGATGACTAGTTTGGCTCAAAAGAGCAACAATTTTTTTGGCGTGGCCACAAATTGTCAAACAGGTGGAAAAAATGTATAGCTACCGATGGGCAATACTTCGAATAAAATATTTTTTATCATTTTCATGCAATAAACGTGTATTTTCTATAAAAAAATTCCTGTTTCATACTTACATACCTGGTATTAATGAATCAAAAGTTTTGTTAATGTTTTTTTCAGAGTAATCACATTCATTCCGTTTTATTCCGTTTAGAAGAACATGTATAAAGAGTATGTTTCACCCAAGTCGGATTATTTCGAACTCAAATTCAACATCGGTAACAACTGCGGTTTTACCAACCCAACGATCTATAATTGTCTGTAAGTACGACACACAGCTCGTAGTTGGCGTTCCAAGAATAACTACCAAGTCGAAAATAATATTAAGTTTATAAAAGCTTATAATCATGCATAAGCATTGCAGTGATATTAAATTTAGTCATAAATTTGTAAAAACGGTATTTCAATTAAAACATATACTTATTTGCGTATCTTCTATTCGCAACCGTCATTTGCATTAGTTTGCCACAAAATGAGTTGTAAAATCGCAGTATTTCAAGATAAATGTTTAAAAGAAATGTTTAAAAAATAATCGACACACAAGGTGAAATCGGTCACATTACTAAGTCATTTATGAATTATAAATAGAAAAACATTAAAAAGATAAAAAGGTAATTACAGCGATTCTGACAAGAACTGACTCATTCTTCGCTAAAAATAGAGGCTATTAGATAAAGTTGTCTGGAAAATTTCAATAGGTAGAAAACCACGACAAATTCCGAATTTCACTTGGAATTTATCCAATAGAGTATAAACGAGCAAAAACTATAAAAATAATTATAAAAATAACTATAATAATATGTATAATAATATATATATATGTGGAATAAAAAATTTTTATCTTAATTATTATAAATTATACTGATCAAACGATAGCTGAAAGAAAAACGAAATAAATCGTGGTATATTAATAAACCATCTTATAATAAAGTTTTCTTTCTAATTCATATTAATATGTGAAATACATTTTTAAAACAAAAACTTTGGAGATGACACAAATGTTATTAAATTTTATCTTAATTTTTAATTTTATGAGAAAAATATACCAACAAAATTAAAAATTTTTCCAATTTAAATATGGTTCGTGTTTACTATGCAATACTTTGTGCAATTACAACTTATTTGTTACGATTTTTCGATTTATTGTGTCGATTATCTGTTATGCATTTCTTTTTATTTTGAATAAAGCTTAAATTTAATACACTCTCAATTGACGCTAAATTAGAATAGTGATACTAGATTATCAAATTAAAATACAAAATTGACGAATCCATAACAAAATTTATTTTATTGCTTTTAATAAAAAAGATCAGTTTTATTAATTCGTTTTTTTCCGAAAAATAATTTTTATTACTGACAAAAAATTTGACTTTGATAAAAAAAAAGTGGAATTTTGCCAACCTGCTTGAAAATTACATATAACAATTACACAAACAAATAGATATCTGAGTAATGTTTAAAAAATGATCGATGCAAAAGGTGAAACGGTTACATCAAGTCATTTATGAATTATAAATGGAAAAACATTAAAAAGATAAAAAGATAATTATAGCGATTCTGACAAAAACTGACTCGCTAGAAGTAGAGGCTATTAGGTATGGTTGTCTGGAAAATTTCAATAGATAGAAAAACCACAAATATATAATTTTCAAGTTTAATATGCATAATAGTATATGTATAATAGTTCTCTGCATACAATTGTACTCTACAAATATACTTATATATGCATACACATACATGTTCACTAATTTCTATATGAAAGTTTAAGTTATATCATAATAATGTAACAGCTAAATTTTTAAATTAAAGAAATAATCTGTGTAGAAAGGCATTTCATCAGATATTTTATAATTTTTTTTACGTAATATGATATTCTTTTCAAGGTTTTGCAATCCAATCAAGAAAGATTGTGATAAAAATCCAAAAAAAAACAAGAGAAAAAGTCAAACATTTCAAATGTGACAAGAGAGTTTAGTGTAAGACAATTTTAATCAAGATAATTTTTCTTAAGCAATAAGATTTGCTACTTTTAACTATATAATCACTTATAATGTATAAAAATATGAATATCAAGTTAAGATGCATCTTGCTACGCAATGGAGTAACATTCGCCTATTAAATACATCAACATTCTCTAATTATTAAAGTATTATATCTATTATTATATCTACAAGTAGAATCAAAGAAATATTTCTTCGATTCTACTTGTTAGAAAAATATTTTTGTGATAATTTCAATGATTAGACAAACTATGTAGCAATGAAAAGATACGTAAGATTAATCAAAAAATTGCGAGATCGTTTCCCAGGATTGAGAAACAGATGGATCTGTGTGAGACACCATTTATGTTGAGATTCGCTAATAAAACGCTCGATATAACTTGATTTTCGCGACTGAGTCGAAGCCTGATGGCGAGTGAGCACGTGAAAACGTGGGAAGGAGCGGGATGGATGCTATCATTCCGCGATAATGGCCGTAATGACGACGATAATGCCTCGACACACGCGCCGCGGAACTGGCGGCTTGATATATCGTTTAAATCACGACCGACGTCATTACGTACGGATACGCCTCGTCGTAACAACGATTCCGACAACAGAGAGTGCCGGAGTTAAGCACACCCTATGGAGAAGACGCTCGTGCGATGTCGTTAACAGTGTCATCTCCTTGTCGTCCACCTATGCGAACGGTTGAATATGAAGTAAGCGGGAGCCACACGATGTCGTTTGCGGCAATAACGATAGTCTGGTCATAATAACTCTCTTCGTCCATACACATTGATGGAGTTCTATCGTTGCCAACGGGGAAATATCATACATGGAATTACGAGCGTTCGCTTTGTCCCCATTCAATTGCGGATGGAAATTTCAGCGCTATTTCTTACATATATAGTGATATAACGAGTAAATTGATCGTTATGTGGTTTTCCTTATGCGCATATAGAATGGTTCAATAATTACGTTTTTGAATATGCAAATAATTATTATGATT
>NW_012130085.1:248582-270719 GCF_000143395.1 Atta cephalotes
ATAAAAGATTGTTTCAAAATTCGCGAATCAAAATAGCAAGAAATTGAAGAAATAAATTACAAAAATAATAAAATAAAAATATAGGTTAAAAAAAGTATTTGCCATTTTCCGAGCAATAATTTTTGAGATATAGGTTTACAATTGGTTAATTACACTTACGATTAAATAGCTGCCCATCCATAATAGTTATCTATGATTACTAATTATTGATGCATGACTTATGGACAGGCAATCATTTAACCGTAATATGTAATTAGCCAATTGTAAACCTTCATCTTAAAAATTATTGCTCGGAAAATGGCAAATATTTTTGTAACTTATTGTATAATATATTGTATATCTTTAAATTTTAAAATTACTGGTTGCTATTTTGAATCTGACAATTTTTTTGAATCTAACAATTTTTAATTTATGTTGAACATAGCAAAAATTATTTAAATAGGCCATATTGTTATCTTATATTATGTAGTATATATTTTCCACATGCATATTGAGAAATTTTTTCCATAGATAAAACAATAAATATCTATAAAAGAAAGAAAAATTAATATTTTTATAAATTCTTATTCTTTTTCTCCTTTTTTGCATAAATTTATAAACTTTTATATTTTAAATCATACATCAATTCGTATAAACGCTATTTAGATATTGGCAGAAAAAAAGAAGCACAACTATTAAATTTCCACTTGAACCAATTTACAATGATTCAAGTGGAAATATATCTATAAAATTATACGCAGCAAATCAGAATAATTAAAACAACATAACATAAAAAGAATTAAAGAAAAATAAAAAAGAAGAAATAGAAAGAAAAAAAAGGAAATTTTTCAATGCTGCACAAATATTACAACAGTTATCAATTTCCAATTATTTATAATGTTAATATAAATACTTTGTCAATGCGTGTAATCATCGATCCGATATCCTGATGGGCAAACTGTCCCTTTTTGAATTTGAAACTATTATTAATCAAACAGATCACGTTTGCGATTGTTAGTATTTTCGCAATTTCAAAAATCACCGTTTGTTACACGATAGAAAATTCTCGGATGATCCTTAGGGATTATCGTCAGATTTAAATCATATGCATCCGCGTGGGTGAATAATTTCAGTCGTGTATTCGTTTGCAAAGTCAAATTAATTCGTATAATCTTCGTTATCGCATAAAGCGGAGTACATAAACCTCTGGTGCTTGCTAACCAATAATAGAATTTCTCTTATCCGCCCATGTTATTTCCGAATGAAATGGATAATACCAATTTCCACAATACACATTGCAAATGCATCGCGCTCAATAGATTTGACGCTCTCTAATGTTTAACGTTGCCTGTTTATTCATTGACTTCAAAAGCGCGACCATCCGCTTAAGCAGCGAAGCTCCACCCGGAGATACATAAATGCAAAATAATTGGTGTAACGCATCATCATTATTTATGATCTTTTTCCGCTCTATAACTCGCATTGTACATTCGAGCATTATTGTCACTGCATATTTATTTTGGTCTCTTTAAACAGCATTATACAAACTATAATCTTATGTAAACTTGTACATTGTTTTTCAAAGCCAGTAAAAATAGAAAGACGTATTTTTAATTGTACAAATGTTCGTTATATATTTGCTGTTTTAATTTAAAACAACGCATTTCGCGAAGTGAAATCCTCTCGATTTAATATTTCGCCAGATTGCGTTTCCGCGATAGACAGTATTTTCTTAACGGACTAAAACCATGGCGCGCGCATGTTTTCTCTGAGAGAAATCGCCATCTTTCTTGTTTCTGTATTTTCCAAGTGAAGTAAACTTATCTACATTATTCAAATGATCCTTCAGAGTTCTCGTTTTAGCCTCGTCCAATATTACTCGCAACCGCTACGATGAGGAGACGGAATTCATCCTGTACCGCGGGGATCAGCGTCGCAGTGGATTAAACTATGCACGGCCATGTCGGGAATGCGTTGATAACATTATGCGCATCTTTTTCCCTCATGAATGTCGCCGAGATGCAGACGGATGGAACGAGTGGATTTATAACGGAGGCGAAAGATTCGCGCTCACCTCGACAAGACCACAGTGCATAATATTCATTCTGCAAGATACGCCTCTTGTAATACAAAATGAAAAATCAAGGTTCCACCGCGCGAGTTGCAATCCTCTCTCGCGGACTTCAATCTTTTTGTCAACTTATTATTTCCCATACCTAATATATCAATTGCTTCACAACGTTCTAATTTACCCTTCAGCATTGCGCCTGAATTGAAATCAAATTGGACGCATATCGCGCAGACACAATTAAATTCATTCGGGAAAAAAAGAGAAGAGAACTATTCTGCAATTTCTCCACTTTGCAGATTCGCAAATGCGAATTAAGCAAGGAGTACGACAACAGTAGCAACGACAATGTTAAGGAAGAAGCGTAGACTTTGAGGGATGTCGGAGCGCGAGATAACGTGCATCACTAAGAGAAAGGATTTTGTTAATTTAGCAAACCACCTTTAGCCGATCAGTAAATGTGACAAGAAATTTTGTCGCTGTGTTTGCTGCTAGTCTGATATATCAACTAATTATTAATAAGAAGCAAACTATATAGAATCTAACCTATCTTTTGGATAGACTTTAGATTCGTTTATATAGAATTCGTAGATGATCGTGGAGTCTTAAGTAGGAAACCGACCAAGCAGTCAAATGTAGGGAGAATACTTGATTAGAATTGGTCAATTTCTTATAATTGGGATCCTGCAATCGCTATGCCTTTTATTTATATATACATATATATATATATATATATATATATATATATATAAGCTTCTTATTTGCTAGCGATATTATTGATTTATTACATGACGAATTAATTTACAATCGTAACAAATCGATCGGTTTTTACAAATATTACATTTGCTTTTCCTTGATTTGTTCCTATAACAAAATTATTTCTCTCAGTGATAATTTAGACCGTATATATTAAGCGGATCGCCGAACAAGAATACGCACTCCAGCTACTGCAGCTGCGATGTTCTAACTGCTGTATATGCCATATTGTATATATTAGCTCGTGCATAAAAAAATATTTTTAATGAAAAGATGAACAATTAAGAGGAGACAACGTCCTTAATTTAATTTTTCTTAATCAGATATGTTATCACTGTGGTTCCACAGTGTCATGTGTTTCTAAAAATCAAGCTTTTCAAAAATTACAGAATAATTAAGAAAATATCCAAATTTTGTATTTTGCTGAATATATTTTACTTTATTAAAAAGATTTATAAGAACATTCCTTGAATCTCGTGATAATCAAAAATTAATTAGACTCATGAAAATGTGTTATAAATATTCTCTAATAATCATAAAATGATATTTTAAATAATATATCCGATTTTTCACTATTAAGGAAAAGAACATTATACATATGCATATGTTTTTTCTTTCTCGCAAATAATCAAATCTTGTAGCAATGATACCTTTGCAAAAAATTTTGTCATTGCCTAAGTCTATCAGGAATATGTTCGGATACGCTTGAGAGAAACCGCACAGTATAGTTGTTCCGGGAAAATAGCTTTCATTCGTGGCAGAATAATTGAGGTCACCGCACCACTCCGATGAACGCGGAAATCGGCCGAAATCCCGAAAATCGAATTTTCCGCCTTCGCTCCAATTTCAGTCGGCTTTTAATAAGTCAACAGACAAGCTCGCTCGATATTCAGCCCAACGTGTGGTACTGTGGCACAGGCCAATACCGAACAGTCGTGTTCCCTCAGCATCGTAGGTGAAGGCGCGCAGTTCGCGTTTCGTTCCAACGCGTCACGTGCACGCCGTCACCGCGAACCACTTCAAATCTGACACCGCATCGGCGCACGTACGCAGTCGGTTTAAGCGGGCATGTTTGCACTGCCAGTGTTCCACTAACGAACCTATCCAACCACCCCCGAGCCCCTCTCGCGAACCCTTAGCGACCCGGCTGACTCCTCGTCGTTGCTGTATTCAGCTGCCATATTCGTTCCCCGCTTCGCATATTCGCTTTAATGACATAAGTCGAAATGCTGCGAAACTTTTGACACGTCGAAATCGTTTTTCTAATTCTCAATCGCGGCACGTCACGCTGCGCCCCAATTTCAGAGAAAGTGTATTCCTTTTATTTGCATACACAAAGACCGAAGTTTTTTTGCCAGAATATATTAATAATCAAATTATTTAAATTTTTCTGTACTCCTCTTTCTTAAAAAAGAACCTAAGTATAAAAAAATTGTATAAAACTATAAATATGTATAATTTTCTGCTGCATTTATATTTCAATTTATTTCGTTTATTTTCAATTTCTAAAACTTATAATAAGGATATATAATATAATAAAAAAAAAACAGATTCAGTAGTCATTTTTTGGGTTTAAAATCAGCGAATAAAGAAACAAACAATTTTCAAAGAATGTAGTTCTCAACATCCTCAAAGCGTTAAATGTACTCATCAATTGTTTAGATTTACCAAAGATATACTCTGAAACTAATTCAAATACGAGAACTAGAGAAATACGGTCAAACAACTGTTAGCGAGTACGAGTCAGAGAAGAGAAGATGAGTTGTTCCCTGTCAGAAACAGTTACGAACGCATTTAAGGAAGTTAAATCGGGATGTTTGTTCCTCAATATTTGGTGGCTCTGGTAAATTCAGGCATTTGCGAGATTAGTTTCAATTTTGAAGGAAATATAGCAGCCAATATACAATATATGAATGTTTGCAGGCCAAATTGCTATTAATTCTAATTTATAAGCTTGTTTTAAATCTCTGTACCGATTATAATAGCTTGGCTTAATGTAAAATACTTAATTTCTCATTTGCACTGCGCAGACAAGTACCTGACAGTGTTAAACTTGCGAGATAAACTCATCATTGCAAAATGTAAACGAACTAAACGAAGCGACAGAATTTGGAAGCATCAGGTGTTATTATTTGAGGAAGACGCTAAAGGCCCGGAAAAACAATGATAGCGTGAACGCTAGCCATCCCGCGTAAATAAAGAGATAATTTATGATCGTTACACAATGATCGTCATAAATCGCATTTCTACTGGTCGACAGAACGTGCCGTTATGCGAGGAACTCCGCTTCCGCCTGTTAGCCTCAATCCCTTCCCACACCGCCACGCCGCAGTGTCGATATTTTACCGCGGGAACGCAATACACGACCGGCATAATTTATCTGTTTTCAAATATGCCCGCGCCGATAGATTTACATATTTTAATATAAATTCCTAAATGCCGGCCCCCGTCCATACAGACAACCCCATGAACCAAGTACATCTTTATCGATCATCACTCTACCGTTTTACATCTTGCTTCTTATATACCCCCGCCTTTCCTTAATGTAACAGCTAAGAGCACCTCAAAATGAGAAATAAAAGCAACGGATTCTTTGCGTGTCTTCGCGTTATTAATTGTATCATAGCAAGTAAAGTAATAGTGGACGACTATCTAACTTAAAACTGCTTGCAATTTACTTTTTGATTAGTATTTAGAAGGAATACAGTAATTATATAACAATATTAAATACAGTTATATGTATATATGCAGATTGAATCAAAATACCACAGTAAAATGATTCTTAAGAAAAGTTAAAAAAATTAAAAAAAAGAAAAGTTAAAAAAGTATTTTTTATTTCGAGCAATAGTTTTTGAAACATAAAGGTTTAAAACTGACTAATTAGAGAATGTTTGATGGGAAATTGCTGAAACTAATCAATTTTAAACGCAGGGAATAGAAAAAATAAAATATTTTTTAATAGAAGACATTGGTAGTTTTATTCATATGAAATAAAAACAGAAATTTAAAAAACTTTATTTAACATCTTTTTGTTGTAGTAGTAAAAGTAATGCTAAATGTAATTTTTTTAAATTTCCGAAATATATATCATTAATATGGATGATATTTCATATTTTTGATATTTATAAACATGTAATTGAATAATACAAATATTTCAAAAATCGTGTGTTTATTTTATATGTAAATAAAACTGCCAAATGTCCTCTATTTAAAAAATATTTTATATTTTTTTCTATTCTTTACGTTTAAAAATCATAGTTGTTAATATGTATATTAGTTTCAGTACATTTCTATAGGACACTCTGTACAAAAGTATGATTAAACCTGTCTGTGAATCATGCATAGATGTAGTAATCGCACGCGATCACTACATCTTTAGCCGATTAACCGTAATCTGTAATTAACTACTCTTAAATTTTTATGTTTTGTATTTTATTAAAAATTGTTACTCAGAACAAAAAATTTGCAAATATTTTTTAAATTTATTTTTTCCAAAAACTTTCTTGAAGTATTTTAGTTTGCAAAGAATATGTCAGAATATCTTATAGTTTCGATTAAGTTTATAATAATCATTATGATACATTTTATTGTAATTCTATTAAAAACAAATATTGATTGAATTATATTATATGTCAATTTTCAAAATCATGAATAGCACATACCTAGTATCTGATTATAACACTGTAAGAAGAGATCTAATCGCAGAGCTAGAATACGAGGCACTTAGATTTTGACAGGACACCCGATGCATGCCGCGAAAATCGATTTTCCTGATAATGCTACGCGATTCCTTCGAATTGCGCGAAGCACGACGGAACTTGTTTGACATCTTAACTATCGCTCGCACTCGAATGCCTCCATAGTTGACAGTCGAGTTCGGTACGGTGTAAGTCGTTATTGTCGGAAATTCATGTTTAGAAGCACGCATACGGATGCACAACGTAGATATGGGAGACGCACATTTGTGTATAGGAAACGCGCATTTCAATCGTTCACGTATAAATGCCAAATGACGCTGTATTTGTCATACAACAAACAGGACATGTAACTACTGGATGTGTGTAGCAGCCACTTCGTCGAAATTTGAATGCAACGATTACACGTGAACACATTGCCGATAACGTTGCTTCGCGATAAGCTTTATCACAAATCTTTTTAGAATGACATGTACAAGTACAAGGCATCGCGAGAGATAAACAACAACGATATCTGATAGTCAGTATTTCGTTTCCTGATAGTAGTATATTGACTATAAATTTCGAGTATAAAATAAATATCCTTACAATGTCATTTTTTCATATATTTCTCATAAACAAATATAGATATACAAAAGCCTTATTTCAAATTTTACTGCATCATTTATTTTTATTTCTGTTTAACTAAAAATGCAAATACATTGAAAAAGATTAGATTAGCAAGATTTTATTGATTATTATTATAGGAAAAAAACAACTTCAATATAAAAAATTTGGTATTTATAAAAAATGCAAAGCGACATGAAATTTAGTCTTTACCAGCCTCTAACTTTCTTACTTTATCATAAGCGTAAAGTTGTTTGTTGTAAAGTTGTTGATGCATTAATAAACAGGCTTTTTACTGAAGATATTCCTCACATTAATTCTCCGGTAGGTTGAATCGTGAGTTCCGTAATCTGCAATTAATTAATGCGTAAAATAATTATAATTTTTCTATATTTATTATTTATTAGAAAGAAAGTAGTTAGTTATAAGTTAATGATATTTTGAACCTGAACACTCGGTCGTGTTCCAAGAGCATAAATGATCGCATCCGCTATGTCCTCCGGTAGAATATACTGTGCTTTCTCAAAAAAGTTTTTCAAACTATCCTCATGCGCAACTATATTTGTTTTTACAGTACCAGGACTAATGCTCTAAAAAAATCAAACAAGGAAGTAATAATTACCTACATAATAAACAGAAGCATAGAGCTCGTAATATTTGTATAAAAATAATATCATAAACATCATGATAATATATTTGCTATAATAATATGCTGATAAACATAAGCATTCAATCATATTTTACAATACATTTGATAACGAGTATTTTGTTTGTGGCTTCTATTATTTCATTGTAGAACGGTTTGCCATCAATATATCAATAAAATAATATTATAATTATTATACTGCGTTTCTGGTTAATTAAAAGTTATAATTTATACATAAAAAAGTTATAAAATATCTTACAGTAACTCGAATAGGTGCCTTAATTTTTCCTACTTCACGTCGCACTGTGTTAGTCAGAGCAAGAGATGCATGTTTACTAGAGAAATACATATTACATTCAAAGAAATTGTTTGGTATTCTGTGATGGCTCACAATACTGTGGATAAAAAACATCAATATTAAACATATAAATAAGCATTATAATAAACATTTTTAAAAAATCTTTCGCAATTATTTAAAAAATCTTCGCAAATTTTTGAAAAACCAAGAAAATTTTTTTGTTAAACTTATTTGTTCTTGTTAAAGGTATATTTATTTAATCATTGTTAATGTACTAATCATAGATAACAATAGATAACAACCTGTTGAGATTGAAAATATGTCCCTCATTGTTTCGTTTGCGCATTGAACAAACTGCTTTATTCATACATACTGCGAATGCGAGAACATTAGTATTTAATATCCTTTCAAATGTCTTCCTATTGCTATCTGCAAATGTAATTTATGAAATTATTTTTTAATGAACTATGAATATGATCGAGGAAGCTGAAATCTTATTGTCAGTATAAGAGCCACAAGGTTGATTGCAGGATTACGTAACAAAATAAAGCAAATAAAAGATCTCCTTTTTTTTAGTAACGCAATATTTTTCGCTTAAAATATCATTCCATATCCCTACTGTTATTGAATAAGTTAGTTTTGAATGACTTTAATAATATTTTTCGATCAAAATTAGATTTTTAAGTAAGATAAATTTAGTCGGTTCTTGAATTTTTCAAGTATTCTGAGATTATACGTAGTGACATTCACGAATACTTTGCAACTGTATCAATGTACCTTTTTGATTGAATTACAATATTTGTTATTTCCCGAAATTACATAAATATATAAGTTCAAATTAATATCGAGTTACACAATATTGTGTAATTCGATTGCACAATACTGAGATAATATGTACAATGTATATTTCATTTCAGTGGCCATAAAGAAAAATTTATTACTGATATCGGCATATAAATAATATTTATTTATAAATAATTCTTTAAAAATTTCTTATTTGTATAATATTTTACATAATCATCATACCTATTATTCGTGATGTCTCAATAATGCCAGCATTGTTGACCATAATATCCACACCACCTAATGTCTCAATTTGTGAGAATGCTGCATTGATCTCGTCCTCGCGAGTTATGTCGCAGCATATAGTATATAATCTGCCCGGGAAACGTTCTCGCTTACAATCCGCATCAAGTTTTGCTAATCTTTCTTTCAGAACTTCCAGAGCAACCACATTCACTCCGTTTCGCAGAAGAGCACATGTAATTGCTTCGCCCATGCCGGATCCAGCGCCGGTAACGACTGCGGTTTTACCAAGCCAACGATCCATAATTGCCTGTCTGCAAATACGACGTAGCTCGTGGTTGACATGCCACTAATAACTACCGAGCCGAAAATAATATCAAACTCATAAAAAGCGTAATTATGAATGTTCACAATCGCGCAGCGACATTAAATTTAGCCGTGAATTTGTGGAAATGGCATTTCGATTAACAATACTAGCACATATACTTACCTGTATATCTTCTATTCGCAGCCGTCAGATGTACTAGCTTGTCACAAAATGAATTGTAAAATCGCGATATTCCAGAAGTTTCGCAGAAGAGTTAAAAAAATGTCTAATGTAGCAGGATAATAAACCGAGAAGATCGCTGTAGTGTCAGTAGTTTCATACGAACTGCAAACGCAACTTCACTGAAGTCAAATTTATATAATCAGAACGATTCTGACATTGGTGATATTATCTTTTAGTAAAAGTGGGGATATCGTATGTAAAGATTATACAACAAATATAAGTATTACATAACAGTTTTCTAAAAACAAATGATATGCATTATATAACAGTTTTTTAGAGAGATAAATATAAATAAATGTGCAATTTAGTGTATAATGTAGATAAATGTGTGAAATAAATGTGTAATTTAGAGAGAGATAAATGTATAACGAATACATCTACATGCATACATACATTCACCCATTCCTTTATGAAAGTATAAGTTATTATATTGTAATAACATAGAAGAAATTTATCAGCTTTAAATTTCCAAATTAAAAGATGTAATAAAGATTTGTATATGGAAATGTATGTAGATATTTTATACTTTTTAAAATAATATGTATTATTTTTCTCGAATATCTGTATGTTATTAATTAGAAATCAGTAAATGATGTATTAATACGTCTTTGCTGTTATTCGAAAAAAGCAACGAAAAATATTTTTAAAAATTTTTTAAGATAACGAGATACGAACGAGCCATTAATTTTCTTATAATTCACAGGCAGCGAACCGCTATGTTAAAAGTTTTTGCACTCGTATCACAACTCTAATAGAGAATATTCTGTGAAACACGGAGACCATTTTTCGTTGCAGACATGTCCTGAACGTTGAGCACGTATAGGCCAGACACATTATGGAGAAGGACAGAGATCCTTCGGCTTAGGTTTATCCGTTTACCCACTGGTTCCATCCTATGGTTTTGCCATGGCCTTTACTTGTTTTAAGTGAAGCGCGACGTGACCTGCCGCAATCCCCTTCGTATCCACGTACAATCACATTGGCTTCTGCGTACCGTCTTTGAACCAATCTCTTCCGCGGAAACATCGGGCAGAATATCAGGATATTTCGAAATCCTGAAGATTCCAGTAGATGACTTCTAGAGACCTATCTCGTTTCATAAGAGGAGGATCTTATTGTCAAAATATACAATACAAATATCTCAATTTATGACTGTCGGAAATTTAAGTTTCGAGATCTTAGCAAAAATATTCATCCACATATATTTAAAATAAAAGAAATAATTTAAGACATTCCAAAAACAAAATCAATGCATCCTACACAGTACCTACATCAATATAGTGAACAAAGGACTACAAATATCGATTACTATCTAATTAAATCAATTAATTGACGCTTTATATATGAATATAGAACATTTATAAAAAGAAGCAGGAAGAACGAGAAGCTTTACAATTACCCAATATAACCATAGATGTAATAAAAATAGACTGCATATTTCTATGAAATTATCACTATTTAGAAAGAGTGAAATAACTTGAATCTTTCGTTCTGTCTCTTTTCGAAATATCAAGTTGAAGAAAAATGCCGACATACAATTTAATTCTTTTTAATGGAATACAGAAGCTAACAAGATCAGAGAATACGCTCAGTTCATACCAGTTATGTTTATGTTTATGTGTCTAATAAGATAAATAAGTAATCGGTAAATTTTGTTGGCGTGTCTCAGCACTGAAACTGCGCTCGTTTTGAGCGTTCACGGAATAAACTTCATTCTATCTTCCTTTTAGATATGTATTGAATATAATGAACAATACAAATAAAATGAAACTTACAATTCCAAATATAGCCTAAATATCACAATTTTTATTTATTTTAAGCAAAAAATACTTAAATAAAATTAAATGAATATAGGTTTTTATTGCAGCGTGAATTAATTTTTTTATATTGATAATTTTGTTATTTTCGATCTTTGATAATCTCGAGATTCGGAATAGAAACCACTGCCACTTCCTCCTCTCACTCTCTCCCCTTTTTCGCAGATAAACGATACTCGTTTCCGGACGCAATAACAACGGCATGTATCGATCTTCGTGAGCCGGCATCTGGTACCGGGTCCGGTGCCAGGCCGAGAGCATTATTCTTGTTCACGCAGGACGACGAGGAAATCAACAAGAAAACCAGAGGAGGCTTCTCTCTCGCTTCCTGGCCCGGTCCGGCCCGCCAGATGCTACTACTACTCGACCATTTCTCAATGTTGCCGTGATTACGCGCATCGTTCCGCACTTACTACCATGAATTCATGTTTTTTTCATAGACGACAAATTATATAACGACGTGCAGGTATGTGATCTCGTTGAACTCGAGCGAAATTACGAGAGATATAATATAAAAGATCCGTTTCTGCAAGATGAACAGTAGCATATTACACTTACATATATATGTAAGCAAGAAGCTATATGCTTTTCTTTTAGAAAATTTTTCATTATAAAGTTTTTCTCGAACTAAATGTTTCCTTTAGCAAAAATTTACGACATATTGCATAAATATGAAATAATTTAATATTAAAACTAATATTAAAAACTAAACAATTTTAAGTTCAAATAGATCTTTCTAAACCAAATGCTTGTCTTTTAATTCAAAAAGTTTTAAGCAAAATGATGAATATGTGTTTCGATACAGAACATAATGTATGCGCGCGCGTTCTCTCTCTGATTTTCTTAAATATTTTATAGTATTTACTCCGCAGAGAGTGCCTTAAAGTCGATGAAAGGAGACCGTATTTCTTCAAATATCAGAAATGTTCGGGCACACGACTTAAGAAGTAACGACCTTCGAACCAAAAATATTATTATACTCTGCGCCAGCTGACGAGGAAATCAAAAAGAAAGGTGGAGGAAAGCTGTGTTCCTCGATTCTGAAGCGCCATATGCTTCTGCCGCTTGGCTATTTTTCAATGGATCGTGATTACATATACCAATCCGTATTGCTACAAACCCTATAAGCTTTCCTTCCTGCAGTATATGTAACCATGAATTGCACGTATTAAACGCGAAACAAAATAAACTTCAACAGATTGAAAGTTGATTATCACGAGAAAGCTACAGAATAAACTGCGACACAGATGTAGACATTTTTAAACGAGTCCACACATATATGATCTTTTCTAAGCGATTGATAAACAATTATTTTATAGAAAAATAGAAAAAACTTTAACCATTACAATCTTACAAAAAAAAATCACTATGCAATCTCCACGAAAAAAGTTTTTTTATTTATTTGCTCCTTATGTACGTTACATGTATATATCCTCGCCGTTTCCAATAGCTTATGTGAAAATATATAACCAGCCGACTTCTGTCCAGAATCTTCGATTCTACAAAAGTTTCGCTTTACACGTCGTTTCCGCTGGCCAGATGTGGAGAAACGACCATTGGGCACCCATAATTTTCGAGTTATCGAAAAAACTTCAGATCTGAAGCAAAGCGGGTGCCCGCCGAGAATTTCCAAAACTTTCTTTCTCGCCAGGTGTAAACGAGATGCAAACCTGATGCCATTTTGAAAATTCCGAACAGGTCATCCAAGTAGCTCTGCGTGCGGGAAATGCGAAATCAGCCGCTCACGCATTTCGCGCAAGCATCTCCCATGGCTTCCGATAAGTCTAAAACTATGACAGCTCGTGATTGAAGGCTTTTAAAATCTTAGCGTGATAAATAAACTAGAAAAAAAATGTGAAAGAAAATTTTGAAAATTCAAACTCGTTGACCCATTTCAACTCTCTGAGTGGAAGTAGTTACTTTATACTAGCGCGATAAGACGCAAACGAAGTGCGGCGACTTTGTCCAACAAAAACTCGGAAACTTAGGAGCAAGTCCATCGCAAAGTTCTCCATTACTGGCCCTGTTCGGAAACTGTTTGCGTAATATGTAGGACACAAATGGACAAAATTTAAGAAAGTCGCTGTAAAGTCACATCGCGCAAGTCACGAGTTTCTTTTGTCCATCCGCTTAATTATTCCTCCATTTCTCAGAGATTCATATTTATCTGGTGTGAAAATAAACTCAAAAATCTATGATGTTCGCGGCAAGAGAACGCTAACTAGAAAGCATATCGTCCCGAGCAGGGATGAGAAAAATGAGGGAAGATTTGCCCGTTTTCCGCTTCAAAGCGCCAGATGTTCCCGCTAGTCGACCATTTCTCAACGACGCCGTGATTACACGCATCACTTTGTATTGCCGCAACATCGCGTGTTTCTTTTTCTAGTAACAGCAAAATGTGCATAATATAAGCGAACGTGATGGAAACTTATTCTAAGTACCTTCCTTACGATTAATGAATAAATATTCCTTCACAATTTTGCTATAATAATAAGTGATAAGATTATTTACACTTAATTTTTATTTTAACTTAACTTTTATTCCTCATTAAAAAAGAATATATATTGCCAATTTATTGAATTGTCACTAAAAGTTTACTTAATAGCAGCGAGCTGTAATAAATTAAAGAATTATTCAGAATGTTTTCCAAACTTCAATAACGAATATATTTTAAATAGTATTAGTAGATTAAATAGTATTAGTAGAAATACAACAAATATAAGCCACGCAAAAAAGACATTAGTAAGAAAGATCGATTCTTGATTTCCGAGAGTAGTTCTGATTCCACTTGACGAGAACGGAAATTTCTATGACAGCTTTACAAAGAGCTCATCTATAATGGAGGTTGCTTGGAAGTTATTTGGAAGCCTATTCGGTAGTTTAAAGGAACTATCGAAGAATAGCTGAGAACATAGAGCGAGAGACGGCATTCAACTTCGTTTCCGAAGCAATAAACGGTAACGGACGGTATCGACGTTCTTTCAAGCTATCGAACTAATCTATAAACGTGAAGTAACTGGTTCCACGTTCTTATGATGTGTGTCAATTCCATATCTTCGTTCATCAATCTCGTTTATACAGATATATACTTAAATAAAAAAATTTTTTTAAATAGATATATTCATCTAAAAAATAACAGAAAGTATAAAATGCATACTTATAAAATGCAAAAATAACTATTTCATTAACAAAAAAGATATTAAGCAGTTACATTTAAATATCTCTATTATAACAATAGCGAAAAATTTTTAGCGTTTAAATAATGTTTAACAAAAAAGATAAATCGGTATAAATCTTGTTATAATACGACAACGAATGACTAAAATTACATCGAACTGTTTCGTTTATTAAAATCAATAAATGGCATCGATACTTCATTTCAATTTAGTTTCCTGTAAAATATCTTCCAGACGTTTAATGATTGCCATCAACATCTCAACATTGTTGAGTACATCCTATTGAACGTATTTTATGAGAAAAGAAGAAGCGTTTTTTTCTCGAGATTCTAATAAAAAGTGAATGAACAAATTCAGGGTACGCAATGACGTGGCTCTATCTGACAATTCAATGTCTTCATAATTTATGTCATCATCAAATTTTCTCTATATTTCATCGTTTGCATTGAATTACATCTATATTTTATATCGTCAACAAAATCATGTGTTGTAATGTTTTACAAAAAAATTATATATTTTTACAAAAGAATTTTATGTTTTAATTTGCGATGTAATACTACAATATGTACATGTGCAAATATCTACGCGTTCATAATAAATATAATTATTGTGATTAAAGATATAAATACACAATCATGATTTCTCTCACAATAATTCAAACATTAAGATAATAAGTGCCATATCTCACCCAAGAATTAACTGAAATATTCTTTGATTAATAATGCTAAATACTTCAACGACTGCGTATCCATGTTTTTCTGCCACCATCAAAATACTTCTTCGGCTGATTACTCCACGGGTAAAAAACAAAAAAGGAAATAAAGTGACCGTGCAAACCCGTAGTTAGTTTTACTCAACGCCTCGGTCATTTTCATGATCTGCATTCTGATGCACGGGTCTTTCACCAGCGCTTCTGCTTCCAGATCCTCTTCTGTTTATTCCCGTGTATAATTTTAGCCGACCAGTGGCTCGTTAATTTCTCGGTGCCTCGTTCGCGGTCATTCCTATCCTCTCGAGTCCGTCTGTGCCTATTCCGAGCTCATATTCGCCATTGGTACGTCTAACGACCAGGCGTCACTGTACGGTACAGCCCTGAGACCGATCTCACCTATACATATTCATGAGGCAATAAGCCCGCCGCTGATCTTCCGGGGAATGGAACAACAAGGGAAGAATGGAAAGTAGGGACGATGATGCTGGGCCTGAGCAGACATCGTCGGCTCTCGCTCACTAGGGAAACACTCGTCAACCCTCTTTCGACTGTTTTGGCATTCCCGCGCGTTTACGTGGTAACTTGGCCGCATTTTATTTCACGAATACCTAAGAAGAGAGAGTATAGATGAGAGACCGTACGATATTATTTTATACATTTTTGTGTCGCACGTATGTGATAGCCTCCTACAATAATTTTCCCTTTGAATCGTCAAATGTAATGCTCGACCTACTGCATCAAACATGACGAAAAGGTCGGATTGACAAGAATTGCTTTTACCTGTGGCAGTTACAATCTCTCAAAGCCATGAAATGCGTGTATGTGTAGATGCACGAGTGCGAAATTGCTTGAATTCGAAATGTCACCCAAAGAAAATTTAATATTTTACGAACATACAACTATAGTCAATGTATATAAATCAGTACAGTATAAAACTGAAAGTTGTTTAAAATGTAATATTGATTTAGATATTACTTATATGTAAATATCTATTATTTGTCTCTCAGAACGATAACAGTTACTTTCAAATTTATATTTATACATTCATAAACGTTGTTAATCCTTTGGGGGCGATCATGGGATACAAATCACGAGCATCGTGAAATCACATGGTAGTTTTACGATGATCATACTCAAAGGGTTAATAACAAATAATAAATAAATAATATAAGAATGTATATACGAACAAATTAAATTCTAAATATCAGAAAATGCGCAAAACAAA
Organism: Atta cephalotes; assembly: GCF_000143395.1. NCBI lineage: Eukaryota > Metazoa > Arthropoda > Insecta > Hymenoptera > Formicidae > Atta > Atta cephalotes. Next base: position 265,137 of record NW_012130085.1, read on the forward strand.
AATTAGCAAAACATTAAAATAATTATAATCAGAATTTAAGTCAAACATATCAAGTAAAATTTATTTTAAAAAATTGAATAGAATCTCATGCATACTTTTTCCTGGACATTTTAAATTCCTGTGAGAAATACATCTATGGTGCAGATTGCATAGAAATCTCGAGATATTTCGTACGTTTGTATTCCAATACAAATCGAATAAAAGCCACGCCAACGTATATCTCAACTTTGAATTCGAATTTTGCGCATCGATCGTTCTGCATTAACAACAGTCGACTCAAAGAGTCTGCATGGCGGAAGTATTTGCGTCGCAAACATCGTGTTTGTCAGAGGCTGCGACGCCTCCATCTAACTATTCGTCCCCTCACCGCGTCTGTCCCACCCTTTTTCAACATTCTCCATCTCAGGTTGTCCTTCTGCCTCCCACACTCGCGAAATGTCGTGGTGTGAATACGAAACCGTTTGGCACCTCTGAGCTGAATTCGAAATTCACTCGACGACAATGCAGCGATCAATAGAGATAGTATGGTTCTAATCTCGCCTTCTCATTAGCCGCGTTTGTTATTCACGGCAGCCATATCAGCCAAAAATTATTAGAGAGCGAATGCAGTTTCACGATGAAGGAAGGAATGAATCTGCGATCTATACTCGAAATTAAAGATTCAGCTGAGGCTGCGATCGTGCATTTTAAAAACAAAGAAATTAAAAATTATGTAAACTTAATGATTAATGATTATCAAACGAGTTGAATACGGAGATGTAATAATTGATTGTCTCTGTCGCATGCCAATTAAGTTTGCCGAAAAACTCTGAAGGATTTTTCGTGACACGCAATTTATTCCGCCCACGTTACTCACGGACTTATAATTAATTTTGTGTTTTAACTGTAAGAGACAAAGTTTAAAATAACTCATCCGATATTGTCAATAGCAAGCAACAGCCTGTCGTCGACAACTCCTCGTCGCTTCTCGTCGTAGCCAAAGGGCACTCGACTCGAACAAAGAACGGCTGTTACTGGGTGTCTGCGACTTAAAGCTTCAGAAAATGTCCCGTCCAGAAAAATGCATCGTTTACCATTTTCGAAGCGTTACATCGAAGCGCCATACACAAAGACCTGATATTGATTCTATCAACTACTGGGGGATGAGAGGGATTTCATTCAATTCCAAGTTAATTAGAACTGTACCAATTTTCCTGTTTATCTCGATTTTCTGCGCTCTTATCTCTTAAACCATTTGCATAGGCACGGCCGTGCGGTTTAACGCCAAGTGCTCTCACAGAGCTCAATTTTGTTTGAATCAATAGGAGTATATTTCCCGAGCACGTTCATTCGCCGTGGTCTCCGCGGGCAAGGCGCATTACGTGCAGACGATTTTCAATCAGCAACTTCCCCGCGCGCGCTAGCATACCGCACAATACAACGTCACTCATCCAAGAGGACAATATATCCCGGAATCCATTGATAAAACGCACAATACTCGCATTCGAAAGCTTCCCCTCTCTGACGTGCAAATGCTCCTGGATTCTTAGATGCGTATCGTTTCTATTTCATCATAAATGAGTTAGTATTGCAGCGCTGCACATATTCTCTATACTCTCAATATCTTGATATTATGATTGCAGCTTATTATCTTTGATATTTCAAATAATCATATCAATAGCCAATTAATAATAATTTAACAGAATGCCTAAACTATTTATAAAATCCTTTTCTTACATTAGTTTATATTTAAAATTGTATAAAATTGTATATTTAAAATTAAATATAAGTATAAGTAATAATACGTTAACTCAATTAATATCTAAATATATGTAAATTTTAGATTTAAACTATAAAATTTCTTAATAATTTTCAATCGATTAAGTTTGCATTGATCATAAAAAACGTAAATCTCACATTCGGCAGACACTCGACGTCTGAAGGACTTTGAAAGTCCCTCTTTCAAATCAAAAAAGATTGCCATCTAGGATCTCGACCTTTGTCCAGTAGTATCCATGACAACGTTTCTACTATAATGACGCTCTCAACGAAACATCGTTCGATTCTCGTGTCCCCAAGTGACGCTATTACGTTGCCCGTGATTCCTCGCTACGCAGGATGGTCCACTGTGGTTTCGGGTGAAGGCTAAGTACAGCCCTGCGGCCTTTTCGCACAGTAATTGGTCCTCGGCGAGTGCGGTCTCACTGCTTCATTACGCAAATTGACTAGCCGAGTAAGTGGCATCTCAAAAGCTACTACCGTTTATGATTCTGAACTCTGCCTAATGTGTTACCTGAACGAGATTCTGAGCCCATGCTGTAAATCCTTAGTAAAGTAAATCTTCCTCCTTTCGTACTAGTACACCAATTACGAACTCTGCTAGCAGTGTCTTATTACTTTTGCTAAAAGTACACGAAACCACAAAATCACTTCCTCTTCCTTTACCATATAAGTCTCTTAGAGATTTTCAAGCGACTTATGAATACTGATATAATTGTGCAGCTTTGAATCTTTAAGATCTTCAATAAGATCACAAGAGAGATAGACTTAAAAGAGTAGAATGCAGACTCTCTTTTGTTGAGATATTTTAATATCGCATTGTCTATTAAAATATATTTTTTAAAACAAAATTCAATGACTAATTTTGTTTTAAAAAGCCAAATATCTAACATTGACTCGATGTCAACGCAGCTTTTATATACATATATTATGTAAATGCAAAATTAACTAGCGGATCGCGCTGTTTAAAACATTTATGATCTGAAAGTTTCCGAGATAAATGTACTTCCACACTTCCTGATGGGATGTTAAAAAATTAATGAGATACCTCGTGATTAACGTAAGCGACTGCATAAACTAGGCAGGCCTGCCGTCGTCATTGGACGAAACGAAAGGCATGACCAGAGAGCGGGGGAGCAGAGCACTTAGAATATCATAAATTCGCGGCCGCGATGGAAAAAAAAAGCAACTTACTCCGTAAACGCGATTTTGCATTAACCACTCGAGGGATGGGGTTCGCAGTGCGTCGAACGGGAAAGGGCTGGCATGGGCGGACAGGTATCTCAACTTTTCTCATATCGTTTCACGTTCGTTATTACGCGCCGAGTTGCCGCGAGGTGGATGAGTAAAATTAATGGCTCCCATTTGGAACTATTCCCACGGACTTTCGCCTTTTTTTTCTCTCGTTACCTCTCGCACTCCTTCCAGCATGTTCACTTTACGTCTATTCGTTTCTCTTTCCTTGTTATCGTTACACCGCTGCGATTTATAATTAACGTTAGCATTCCTCAGCCCGGTCGCCAATCGTGAGGCGTCGACGCAAACTTTTATCAAATTATTGGAACACAATGCTCTCTTTATTTTGACGCTCGGCATTTTACCAAACGAAATGGGAGCTAAATGATTTATTCTATAGAACTGTTAATGCGCGCCACATTGTAACACGTTTGTAAAATAATTACCGACGCTCTATCCGTTTTATTTCATTTATTTTGATAAGTAGTAAACTTATTCGCCAAACTGTTCTTTTAATCAATATAGCAACTAGTTTGACATTTCAAAATACAATCTACATTAAAATAGTCATAGTCCACATTAAAATAATCATAGTCTACATTAAAATAATAATCATAGTCTAAGTATTATACTTTTTTTAGAATGATAAATGAAAACTATACACAAAAATATGCAAAATAGTAAACGCTTTTTATGAAAAAATTTATTTAAAAAAAGATTCTCATTATAAAATATATAACTCTATAATGTATGTAATTCTATTTACAAACTCTCTCTCTATCAATGTATTAAATTGTCGAATTGTCTTAAGCGTGTTTTTAAAAATAATTTCTTTCTGTATCGTATCTATCTATCTGAAAGAAAACACAAATGCATCTCGAATTAATCGGAACGTAATCACGGTAACACGTTTACCGCGTGCCTCATGTATCTCTCTCATCCGACGCAATTACGAGATATACGTGACAAATTGCTCGCATTGCCGATAAGTTATTTACATTTCATTACCGGCGTCCGAGTAATTTGTACTCTCTGCCGGCGTATCGGAAATTTTTTGCTATCGCGCCGCGTTGCCGTGGAAAAAGTGTAAGTGGTTGGAGAACAGGTACAGGTAAGGGATGGATAGACGAAGGGGTTGGAGCGACGGGACGAAATACAGAAAGAGAGGAGGAGAATTACATCGATGTGGATGGAGACGCGACACCTTTTTATTAATACCTTTTCGCACACCCTCGTCCGTAGGCACGTGACGCGTCGAAGGAAAAAGTTAACGAACTTCTCGAAGCGTCGCAACGAAGGAACCTGCCTGATAAATAGCAGAGGATGATGGGGAAACGGGCTGCAGGACCGCGCATAGCCGCATCTATCGGGCGAACCAAGAATGTCTCCGATGATATATGGGACAGATAACTCCGAAGGGTGACTGGGTAATTCATTCGTAAGTCATAAGTCCGCGCGATAAGGGTTATTTATCGATCTTTCCCCTTTCTTATTTTTTTTTTAACTCTCCCATAGGCGTGTGTCAAACGAGGGTTAACGGAAACCATCAGTTGATATTGAGTTTGTTAGAGAAGATGAAAAAAATGGAGTAACTTAGACAGCGTCGGGATTAATCGGAAAGCAATATCAAGAACTTTATCTCTTTTTCAAGATATAGAAAAGATGTAATTAGATAAAAGATATAATTGAATAATTGTCAATAAAAGTTACTAAGTGTAAGTGTAATTCGTATATCTAATAAATAATTAATTCAACTTTATATATCAATATTATCGGTTTTTAAATGTAAAAAATACGCATTTAAAAAATATACATAATAAAATTATAAATTGTTTTTATTTTGAATCGCATCGTTTAAGTAATATAATGTTGTAATTAGAATAAAATAGATAAGAAGCGCTTGAGTAATCCAAGCAGTTAGAAAGAGAGAAAAAAAGAGAGTCGGAAGGTTAATGCACACCGTAAACAGACGTAAACACTGTGTTCGTGCTTGTTTGCGAACGTATACTAGTAATAAATCTAAATTTAGCGCTAGTACGAAAAACTAAATCCTCTGCAATTTCTGCTCCGACTAGAAGCAAAAACCTGGAGAACGCCGCTTGCCCCAGCGATGTGTCATAATAACGTTTCTGCAACCATGGTTCCTCTGGCATGATAACCATGGGTCATGATCTCAGGATGGTGACTCGTCGCCCTTTCACCATGGAAACCCTTAAACCGTACTGAGACTAAGGAATTTGTGGCTCCACTATGAAACTGTAGCAACGTTGCTGTTCTCTGTCTTTCTCACCCTTCCTCATCCTTAACTCTAATTGTCCTTCCCTGCATCGTACACACGTTTACGTAAGTGTATGTGTGAAGAGACGTGTTTCATAAACGCAAATAGCGACTTTAAAGCAATATAGGTGGAGCCTAGCTTATTCAACCGAGAGAAAGAGAGAGAGAGAGAGAGAGAGAGAGAGAGAGAGAGAGAGAGAGAGAGGAGAGTCGTCGTAGGAAGAAGTAAATTAAAGTTACTTTTAATAAAAGTAAATACTTAACTAATTTACTAACTTACTTACTACTTACTTAATAATAAACTTTAAATTT
>NW_012130085.1:270846-281279 GCF_000143395.1 Atta cephalotes
GAGAGAGAGAGAGACAGGGAGAGTCGTCTGGAAGAGAATTTAAAAGCTTTTTATAAAGAAAATCTTACAATTTCTAATACTTCACTCTTATAGAACAATTTTTTAAACACATTGTTTGTTTAGCAATTAGAATATATATTTTTTTAATTGATAATGATCAAGTTTAAGTATGTGTTAATAGAAAAATAATTCCTCAAAAAAAACGCTATTAATGACAAAGATGATTCTTAATCAAGAATCGCTCAGAATAGAAAACCGCTCTGGAGCGTAAATTGATTGGTTCTGGGATGAGGTGGCAAGGTGGTAGATCTGATCGATTGATTTGCCTACCAGGAGTGCCTGTGGTACCTGTGGTACCAGCGGAGAGTGCCTTAATTAATCCTGGAGTGGGGAGATATAGTATCCTGCGGTGCGCGGCTGGTTTCCAATAGATGAGATTTCTATTTCCGAAGTGGCTCGCTGATTCCCTACCACGGAATGACATGTAGTACGAGATTGAACATTCCTCATATGGTATGAAAATATCTAGAACATGCGCGATCTTTTCAATCATTTTGACCTATTTATTGAAAAATATTTTTAACATTTAAACAAACTGTAAGACACATGTGATAAGGCCATAAATTCTTATCAACATATCTAAGCGATAGTATAATTAATTTGATATAATAAAATTCTAATAATACAAGTTTTTTATTTAGGAGATCAACAAAGAATATTTTTAACCTTATTAGAAGAATTAACGTTATTATAGAATATTTTAATTTTTAACTAAAATAAAATATAGTAATATTAGTAAGTAAGTAATATTACTTCAAGAATAAATGTAATAGTAAAATGCCTATCCTCCGTAAATGGTGGATAAATTAAACATTCATAATGTAATAGATACAATTTGCAACCAATAGAAATGTAGTGAGTAATATTTTGCGTTTATTTTAAATTCATTTAATCTGTATCTATTACGTTATGAATGTCGCGTTATGAATATTTAATTTATACGCCAATATCCATAAAAGCTCACATAGACATTTTACTTGTGTTAGATTGTGATTTTTATTTTTATATTCAGGACAATCGATATAAAACTCTTCTATCTATTCCGAAATCCGAAATTGCATTCATCTTTGAAGCGTTATTTCGGGGAATATTCGCTGCTCCTTTTTCTCTTCTTGAATCGCCGAATATCCAGAGAGAGAGCCGAAACGAAATCACCAACTAAGTTACTTTTGACATTCAAATAACGGCGATTTAATATGCACGATGCAGCTCGGAGCCAATCGAATTGCGGAGAGCTCGTTTACTTGAGTCAAGGTCTTTACGCTAAGAATCTTCTATCCACTTTTGTCTGTCCTGCTGACTTTCTCGTTGCCTACCCAACTATTCTGCCAGACTACCAAGCTCTACAGATTTACGTATTCATTTTTCATTCAATGGCAGAGCTTTGGCCGCCAATCTTTTCACAAGCTAAAATTTTTTACGTTTCTTTTTTTGTATTATTTTGTATATTTAACTCAATTTTAAATTTTTTTGTATTATTTTGTATATTTAACTCAATTTTAAATTATATTATTCAAAACTTAACGTCATATTTTATATTATATATAAAATATGTATAATATCTTCCATCATGAATATCACGATCTTATGTTACATTTGATACTTTTTAAATTCTTTTACGAGACAACATTTTTACGACACAATTCTTGCTTGTTCATTTGCTGTTATCAATATTATTTATCATAATCAGTTTTATATTTTGCAACTTGCACTCTGTAATGAATTTGAAGTTGGTATACTAAAAGAAACGTCAAAGGCAACACTTTTACCGTCATTAGGTCTTACTCCGAGCGATGCCATGATCATATTCGGGTTCTAGACTTTTCAGATTCATTGAGAAGAGGGAGAAGCACGAAATTTGTTCACCGATGAACTGAAAGTGGTCCTTTTCGTCCTCGTTCTAGTTGATAGAGACTCTCCCGGCAAATCGAGCGGCAAATCTGCCCTTTAATCTCGACCCTCCCTGCATAAAGGGTTAAAAATGACTGCCGTTACCCCCGATGGCCGATCCTCCCCTACCGACCCCTTTGCTTCACGTAACCATCATGCCGCCATGAATGCGTGTACGTGAGCGCACGTACGCTCATGCGAGCACTTGCATCGCTTTGCTCTCGTGCATGTAAATGAGTAATAAAGTGGGCCAGAGTGATGTACAAAATTTCATTCTTCGCTGGTAGCGAACCACCACAAACGCCGGAGAATATCGCAGACAAATTATTAGCTGGCCGCGCTTTAAGCCCATTCGCATCATCGTTTGACGCGCATACATGTGCTTCAAGAGTTGCTAAATGGCACATAAATTATTGCAATTGATTTGTAATTAGTAATGCCAATCGAACTACATCAAGTTAAAATTTAATGTTACGTCTGGCAATAATAGCCCACGCGTTGCAAATGATGAATGTAATAGAGTCGATTGAAGTTAATGATTTAATACGCAATAATAAAAACAAATTTAATTAACAAATCTAAAAAATGTTGAGTCCTATACAGCAATTATCCAAATAAAATATACTATTAAAATACAATCAAAATATCTTCCTTGTTAATAATCATTCATTAACAGCTTTTTATCGTAGATTGTAAAATTTTAAACAGACATGTGGTTTATTATCCAATGTTTGCTTCCTTTTTCAATTCAATGTTCTTATGTGCTAGTAAGCGTATCGGACAAAACAAAAGAAAGAATTCCGGACGTTAGTCACTTTATGAGACACGATAATCGTTCATACGTAGTGCAAAGCGAGCCATAGACTCATGGATGACATGAAACGGAGGCGTTAATTAAATTAATGTTAATTAAATTAAAAATCATTGTACCTATATTATGTCTCTCCGCTTATTCGACAAGAGATGAGATACGAGATTGAAAAAGTGCAGATAAAGAGATCAACAATGAATAAGACAGTGACGAAAGAAGAGAAAGAACAGTGTTAGGGTGTTCAGAGAATAGATACGAAAGAGATACTTTTTTACGATTAATTCGACAAGAGTTGATTGCCAGAGCGGAGAGAGTTGCAGCGACGAGCATAAAGGCATTGCAATATCCGTAATGGAAATTAATGAGATTATTGGAACGGCTTTGACATAAAAAAAAAAAGAAAAATGAGCGGCTTTCCCATCAGAAAGCACGATTCTTCAGTTTCGTTGCGAGCGAGATGCATCACTGGCAATACTATTAGTATTCGTTGATTTATTAATTGTCGAAAATTTCTCCCTTTTTTCAAAATCTCTTAATTGACGGGATTTAGATTATCCAGAATGTTAATATTTTATTATGCATTGGCGATATTGATTATAAGGTATACGTATATATATATGTACACAGGTAGTAATTTTCTTCGTCTTAAAGTATAATAACGTAATGTAATCTGTCAAATTTAACGCGCTATAAATTAAAATAGTTCTTAAGTGAAACTTTTTCAATATTTTTGGGGCATCCGTCGCTAATAGTTTACATATTTATCCTGCTGCTATTACAACATTAACGTGAAATATGCTCTCGCATCAAACTCTTTTTATCATTATAGCTACAGGAAGAGATTTTACACGCGTCAGGCTCATATCCTTCGTGAATAATTGGTCTAATGCAGTGTCACGAATGGATTTTCCACAATATATAACTGTACAACGACGCAAAAAGCAGCTCGATTAATTAACCTTCTTTGACTGCGCTTTGACTCCGCCGCGCACGGGTAGTTTTTGCGTACTCTATGTAAATCCCTAAATTTTCGCTGGCGTCGCGACTCCCGCATATACCGCGGCTATAACGTGCGACGATAAAGTTTGTTATTGCGCGAATCGGGAATCCTGCATTACGACCTAGACAATCGTTTATTGCGCACCCGGCACCGCGTGCACCATCCTGCATTAATAATGCTAATCGTGTGTATATGCCGTCGACGCATTAATTAATGCCGCGGGACGATTGTGCTCCGTAAACAATGAAACTCGAACGTGATTGCGAGCAACGTGCTATTGCAAGCCCATTAATGATTACCTCATATAATTTTGCGATCGGCAATCGATAATTTATTTATCGTCACGCCGGAAGTCACCACCAGCCACGTAACGGCGCGGGCGGTGCGAAGCGCCAATATTTTCACGTGGACGAAGGAAATTATATCGCGCATGTATTCCGCCGAAGAACGCACGATAAATTCGCGTCAATATGACCACTGACGGATAAAACGATTTCGCGCGTCCGATCGTATTTTGCTTTTCGCACGATACGATTGTTTGTTCACTAAACGGATCGGGTTTAACTTTTGCGCGACACCTTTGACGCCGAATGGATGTTTGATCGACGCGTACGAGGCAACACGATTATTTAGCGTACACAAGGTAACAATCGCTTTATCTCTCCTCCAATGGGTCGTTCTGTAGTATTTGTAGAGTAGGTTACGAGAGCATTGAAATTCCAAACTCAGTCGACGGACACGTATTCGCACGCGTATAGCTACGCAATACGGTAGAGAGGAACCGAACGATATATAAAGTGCTTTTCGATGGCTCGTACACGCAAACTGAAATCGACGCGAGTGTGCTCAGCCAGTAATCTATGATCATCAGCATCAGGTAACGAGTGCTTGTTGGCAGAGTTCGCTGTAGCCGAAGTACAACAAATCAGATTACTCGCACGGCTAAGTGCGTAACTCGTAAGTGATTTGAACGCAAGAAGCAGGATTACACGTGGAATTGGAGCGCATTGCACAGACGCGAAAACGATTTATCTTTTGGATTATTCAATACGTTTTAACGCGACGCGGAATAAATCTTGCTAATAGCATAGAATGCGTATAACCAACAAGGATGCATTAGCGTGGCGTAAGCTTTGTGGCTTTTAATAGATTTATTCGTTTTGCAAAACGTAGAAAACTGATCATCTATTAATAAACTCATCGGTTCGATTTACAAATGTCGAACTGCACTGTGCAAACTTTCCTACTGGTTTGGTAATGTATTAGTGATGAATTCAATCGCACGTCTGTTTTTTTAATATCTTAATTAAACATTCGATCGTTATATGACAGCGTGGAATAATACATTTCACAATCCGTAGTCACGCGATGTTCATATCGATGTCCGGAATCAATATAGAAAAAAAATGCTAATAACGTGCAGAATATTAATGGCGACAAAAAAAATGAATTGGAAATATTTATATAAAACGATTCAACGAAAAAAAAACTGATCAATCAAATGTTCGACACTGTCTAATTATTTAAAGTAATTTGTAACATGCACAATTATTAAAACTTAATTATTATGTTAGCATGGATTAGCATTTATCTCGATTTTCTTCTTATTAGCATTATAATTACGCGCAGCAAGATAATCAAAATGAGATCTCAAATTCATCTCGCACGGCGCGACGATATGCATAACAATATGCATGATATACACATGTGCGTAAATGATTCAATCGCGATTAAACTTAAAAACATCCGCTGTTACAGTTCTGTTGCATTTATGATTTATAACGAGCGTTCGTCTTTATTGTTGAGCCAAGAATTTTTCTACTATCGCGTATCGATATTTACAGTGCTGCGATGTTTTAGAGACAATAATATCGACGATGAGTTCCGTTACAGGCTAGAAAAGCTATTTCGCGTTTACGTCACTCTCGATATTCCTGTTTTAGGATATCATCGAATACATCGACAAAAAGAGCAACAAATAAAGAAAGCTTAAATTTTTTGTTGTTCATATAAAGTCAATATCTAGTCTTCGATATGGATAAACGTGGAATTAATAACATAAATATGCAAAAAATTGTATTTACATATTATATATTTAATTACTTTATATTAAAACATGTTAAATTTAGGCGTATTAACTGAAAAAGATTACGTAAAATCTAATATAAACTAACATAAATGTTTGAACCAGTATTTTTCTTTTCACTGTGCGTTTTTATCTTGTTTAGAATCACGCTAATAATCAAAGCGACTTAATTATATGATTAAGCCGTTAAAATAAGATTATTATAAGTTACACGTACAAATTTATACTTCACATATATATATATATACATATATATATATATATATATATATATATATAATAATGCCAATTCGACGCGCATTTCTTAGCATTTAAGATGGCACGAACCTTTAAGATGGTGCTGTGAGTTGCCTTTAAATTTCGACCCTTCTTATCATCATCCAAGCATGCACGACGTCGCATGGCTATTTGTCACTCTAAGCGGTAAGAGTTATGCGAGAAAACGCATCCTTCGCCATGGTGTTTCACGCACAGGATGATAGCATATTGTACACGTGCGTAAATAAGACTTTGCATAAATGTGACCATCTGATACGCGGATCCAGTCGATCCACGTGCAAACACCAGGTATCAGGGTTTTTAAGACGTAATGTACACAGACACATATAACAAACGGTATTATCTCGACTGCATCAGTTTTGCAAAAATCTCCATTTGAATACTTTTTTATATGTATAGATAAATCACAATAATCGTGAAAGATATACTTCTCGGTACTGTCGTTGTTAAAAAAATATTATTTTTCATGGATTATAATAGCAAAGAAAGAGTAGAAATTCACGTTATTTACTCAGGAAATATGATATTATTAGCTAAATGAGAAAGAGTTAATTATCGAACGGATCGTGCGTAAAAATAATATACGGTGATACGTAATAATGTTTTCACAGATCCATTAAACATTATTTGAAAAAAATTTTTTTCAATTCAATCGGATCTAAATTAATATACATATATATATATATATATGTATATAATTTATATATTCATTAATATAATAACATTTGTTTATTTCGAAAAAAAATGTCATCATCAATTAATTATTTTTGTACGTTTTTTCATAATAATTAATCATACATATTATATAGAATTTTGCAGCTTTTACCGTTTTTTATAATTAAAAAAAATATTTCTGTAGTTATATAAAACATACAGTGTCAAAAACACGAGATTCGCTGCAATGTACATCCAGAGAAAAGATTGCTTTTTAAAGAAATTTCGGTTAAATGAAAAAATTTCTTTAAATTGAAACAATCTTTTCTGGGTATATATATTTAATAATTTTATATTTAACAAAATTATGTTCGAGAATTTATACAACTTAGAAAATATATTCTAGAATATGCGACCATCATTATAATCGGACTTAAGTAAACGTAAGCATACGAAAGAATCGGCAGCAGTACGATGACATCATTGTGTAATGTAGACACGAACGCTAATAAAAATTCTACAGACGTAATTGAAGGGTACATGGCATTATGAGCGTTAGCGGGAATATTACTTTATTCGCGCCGGCGCAGCAATAATACTGCGTCAAAGATTATCAAGAGTCTGCGCTAGATTCCCGCCGAGTGTGAAAAATACAAAAGGGTTCCCCCTTTTTCTTTCGCGTAGGATTAATATACTCGAGCAACCGGAACGGGTGAAGAAACGTGCTCTTAGCGCGCTGTGTACGTGACGTTATTCTCTCGTTTCTCGTTTTCCTCTTCTACATCATTCAGTCCGGATAGCAACAGCTTCCTTTTCTAAACTTCTTGCTTTTCCTTTCCTTTACCCTTCCATCTCTTTCCCCCTCTCACTTCCTCATAGATCTTATTGCCCTCTCGCGTTACGCTTTGTACGGTTACTGCGACTGTCATTTTCCTCTTCTCGTCGCCTTCATTTCGACCTTGCTTCTCTATCTCTCTTCCTTTTCGAGATTAAGTCGTATTCTGAGAATAAGGAGAACGTGAGGACAAACGCTCTCATTTCCATAGCAACAATCCAGGAAGCACGTTTTCCAAATTAACCCACGCGCTATGTAAAATTAACCCATCCTCCCAAGGCGTCTTTGTCCCTTCCGTTGCCGCGCCGGACGAGCCTCTAGTCTTCGCGATTACGTCGCACGTTAATTTCGGTTCTAACGAATAGCACTAACGCAGAGCACGAATTGAAATCTCTAATCACCAATTTAAAACCGTGTCCAACACTGACATAACATAAATGGCATTTACTACCTTGTAGCATTGCTGGTATTCCTAATTGTGAATAAAAGCAGCCGCATTCGTCAAGCATTAAGCATCAGATCTTAAAAGTTTACTTGCAAAATTTTTCCAGTGAGTTTCCTTAAACCAAATATAAATCTAACAAATTTTATAAATAAAAAACTGTTCCTTTGTGCGAATTCATGTTTTTGTTATGAAATTCAATACAATTATTCAATTTCTTAATATTGTAATTTACATTGAGTTCGAAAGAGATATAAAAATAAATCTATCCTTTAAAATAAGATATTATGTCACAGTATTAATAAATAATTATGATAGCAACATGAAAATAACATCCTGCTCATTAATGTAAAAAAGAAATACCAAATTTTCTTAGCGTATAAAAATTTTTACACGTTCAATAAAGAGAAGAAGAAGATGCACGAACGAGAACTGGATTATCAAATTCGCATTTTGAAGAAAATTCAATAAAACTGCTAAAGCATTAACTAGTCCTCATTTTTCGTGGATCCTACGATCAAGTAGAATTTACGAAGGACAGTGTTACGGTCACTCTCATAAACCAAGTAAGTCGACCTTCTCGGCCATAAAACTCAACTTGGGAGTCTCTTTGTGTGCACTCAGTTTCTTCTGAAGTAGAATGTGAACGCGGCGAGAAAGGCGGAAGGTGTTGGGCTGAGATAGAGAAAAGGAGGTTGTATTAAAGAGTAGGAAGAGGGACGATCTTGAAGGAAGAAAACGCGAAGGAAAGGTAGAAACGAAGGATGCGCAAACACTTCGCCCAAGAATCGACGCTATAGGCTTTTACCTACAGCCTTCGTAGAGGCGATTGATTATTTAAGTCCTCTCTCTTGGCTTAGGTATATACCTAACGTTCTCTCCGGTATCTCCCCCGAGACCTCTGTTCCCGGTTGACCCGTAATCCTTTCTTCTTACTCGCTACCACTCGTATATTTGTAAATTCACAGTCCGCTTCTATCTCGTCGCGACACACAAAGAAGATACTTTTGGAGTATCGAAAATCGAAGTCATACCATCGTCCGATCCGATCGGATCCAGACCGAGAACACCATCGTCGTTGCCCATCGTCCTCATCCTCGTCCTCGTACTCGTCGTCGTCGCCGTCGTCGTTGTGGTCGCTGCAATTTTACTCTGTACGAAGTGCTGCACTACAATCCCTCCTTATTCTCTTGTAGTCCACGTGCCTCAAGCTACGTAATGGTCTCGAGCTTTACACCGGGCACGTGCTTCCTTGAATTAAAGACCGTCTTCGTACTAGTATGCTACACGCGCTATCGTTCCACATACTAGATCGTATACAAGGTTTCGCGGCTCCGGAAAAAGTCGTAGGAGCATGAAAACTTCAATGCCAGCGTCGCGCTATTGCGAATATTCCATCGATGCACGTATATGTACGTCGGCGTGAACACATTAAAATACAGGACTACGCGTTCGTGGCTGACAAACAGCACTAACTTTTGCGCGGATCTCGGTGGATCGAACGCCAATTTCAAAGCCAATTCGAAGCTCACCGCGACAGCTCTGCGATGGGAGACGTAAATATTTTATCGCCCGGCTATACGTAGCGACTACTTTAACGGCACCAACTAGATGGATGTTAAACATCGTGATTTACGAACGTGCATACACATATCTGCGTTGTAAGTATCTTCTCTTGATGACTACTCGCCAACAGGCGCCTCGTTTACTGACGCCAAAACGGACAAATGATTCAAATAATACTTGGTCATTCATTACATAGCAAGAGTTTATCTTACCGATATAGCAGTTAGACAAACTTTATTCTGCATCATTATTCCATTATTTTATGATTAAAATACAAATTACGAAGAAGTTTTACGAATTACGAAGAATTACGAATTGATATAATATAAGAACAATCGATAGAGAAACTTGATTCATGTTATATAAATTTATAAATAAAACGAGAAATACGAGAAAGATATCATTGATTTCTGTCAATCAATTAAAAAAGCAGAATCAAAACAATCTAAAGATAATCATCGCAAATCATCGCGAGATTTTGAAAAATAGCTCAACAACGAAATGTGGAACTTCCAAATAACAATATTCTAGACTAAAAATATGAAATATCAGAATTTCGTCGTCCAATACTGTCTTCGAATACGAAAGCCTTCAAAGTCCTACTAAAATTTCCAATCCGATAACTCTCCCAATCTCTCTTATCGTGGTTTATGTATATGTATGTGTATATTATGGATATTATGTGTATGTGTGTACACACACACACACACACACACACACACACACACACACACACACACACACACACACACACACACACACACACACACACACACACACACACACACACACACACACACACACACACAC
>NW_012130085.1:283025-291812 GCF_000143395.1 Atta cephalotes
ATTATAGATAATTTGAAAAAAAACTTTTTATAATTTAAACTAAACTTTTTATAATTTATAATTTAAGAGAATTAAATAGATAAAAAATTTACATTTTCAGTAAATTTTAAAACAAATTTTAAATTTTAATAGAATCAATAACATCAATTTCATGTAAAATTGGCAATGACTTTCTGTATATTTTAAAAAAAAAATTAATTTTCTCTAAATTAATCGAACAATCTATTATTAAGAAGTATTTAGTCCTTCTTGATGCTTTAGAAGATAAATTAACTACTTATAAATATAAGTAAATATAAAACAAAAATATAAGTAATTATAGAAATGAGATATCATATAAAGACAAAATACAAATATATGCAATTCTGCTTAAAGCAAACATCTTGCAAAATCCAAACTAACTGCAATAAAATATCAATATTATAATTTTCTCATTAACAGTATAAATGTAATATAATACATGTTGTATATAATAACTACGCTGTTGAGTAGATAATATATATATTATAACGTTCCTATAATGTTACCGTTAGTTTATATTCAGAAGAATTTATGTAGACTACTTTTGCATAGCAGAAACTATATATTTCTGCTTCATTAAATCTAACAATGCGATTTTATTGTCGCAACTTTAAATATCCACAATATACATAAGAGAATAATTCATATTATTACGTCCTTTATTATAAAATAATTCACATTCGCAAAAGCGATATTTATAATCGTTCCGGCATGCGGACGTTTTACTCGGAACATAATTATAAATTACTACATAATAAATTTACCAATAGTAATGTACCATCGTTTGTAAACGTTGACACGCGCATTAGGAAGTATTACAAGTACAAAACCGATATTGATCATCCAGCGAGAGATAAATTGACGATAGTTTATCGTATATTATCTTTATCTCTAAATACAATTAGAATCATGTAATATTTGAACAAAAAATTATATCATCCAAAACATTTATTCATCAATAATAATGATTTAATGAAAATATTAATGAAAATAATTTTGCTCGCAATCCTTTTAATTAGTCATAATACTCATTCTAAAAGCTTTTAAAAGCTTTTGTTATTTAATCCTCATTATGTTTGAATACTTATTACAAAACAGCGATTATATTGTCGTAACAAACAATTTTATATATAATAATGAAATCCCCTCCCTTTCGTAAAATTTATGTAATTGACAATTTACTTGTTATTAGGAATTTTTGCCACATATTGCAAAAAATAATCAGACATATTGAAGAAGTGTATTACACACATAAAATGATAATAAAAGCAAAAGTATTTACAGCGTTTCAACTGCAATTATAAAAATTTCGAAATAAAATCATAATTTATAATAATTTATAATAATAAAAAAATCATAATTTATAGTTTGATAAATCCAGCGCATCATAAAACGCAATAGTATTCGTCGCGTTGTTGTGAACAACTAACCTAATATTTTACGATTTGTAGTGGAACAACTTGCTAAAGATTAAGAAACAAATTACAAAACTCACCGCACGCCTAGGTTGCGACCAAGTATGTCGAATTGTCGTTTTACACTTTCACGGAAGTACCGGACTTAGAAATCTAGTCGACACCAATAAGAAATAATCTGAAATAATCCATAAAATTAATTAATTTCAACTGTAAAAATGTATCACAATAAAAATCCGTTAGATTAGAATTAAAAAAAATAATTAGATATTTATAAGATTATTATCTATGTTAGTTATTATAAGTTATTGTAAACTTTTTGGTTGTGATATAAAATAATAATATAATTATATCGCCTATATTAATCTATGCAACATTGGTACATATATGAACGATTGATTTAAACGTTTCGAGAGAGTATGGGTCTTCGGTGATCGTTGATTCATGAATGAACCATATATCATCTCTGCGCATTAATGACATTAAATTGCACAAAACAGCGAAATGCTTTCAAACTTAGCAGGCGCCGTATCACCACGACTTCCGTGATACGTCATGGCTAATATGCACGGGCGCAGTCTGTAAGCGCAACAATACGTGCTTTGCTTTATATTGCCACAGGCAATAATTATCGCAGCAGCAAGGTGAACTTCAGTTTCATGAATCCTCTAAGGAAACCACCGCTGCATTAGATTAGGTAGTTTGACACTAAGGAGGTGAACGTGCATCCAAGCCTAATCTGGAAAGCAATAGTTCGCGTTTACGTCCTGGTGTATCCTGTCTTACTGTGGTACTGCTTTTGATATTCAAGAAAGGCTTGTTTATCAAATTGTAATGTGAATTACGTAAACTAAATTACTAAGTACAAGCTAATAAACTTTAAATAATGATGAATGCATTCGTAGTTTAAGAATGACTTATAATGGAGCAATTTAAATTTTTTAGAAAAAGTTAAGTTTTATTGCGCGAACATATTAAAAAAAAAAACATTTTACATGACACTCTTATAACTTTAATAAAATAAAATTTGTAAATTTATAAATATTTTCTATATTTATTAAATAAATGTAATAGTTATCGCATGCACACACACACACACACACACACACACACACACACACACACACACACACACACACACACACACACACACACACACACACACACACACACACACACACATATAATATGCACTTACAAGGGTTGGATTTTGTAAAAAAAAATTTTTTTTTAATTGAAGAGAACTGGACAAAACTATTATAAATAATATTTTAATATTTTCAACTCTTTCATATTATATTGTACAAACAAAGCAGTGTCCGCTATTACTAGATATTAATTAGTAATTGCATTAATAACTGTTTTATCATAACGTTATTAGTAAATATACCACTGATTACATTGTCGCAATTGATACTAAATTGCTTCAATTTCAATAAAATATACATACGCGCGCGATAAACTCCCCCTCTTTTCAATAAAAATCTAATTACGTAATTAACGAGAATAACAGTTATGGAAGATACTCGTGATTAGTGTCGACAATTATTATTCGTTTCTCCAATTAATTGATAGAGTATACATAATCAAATAAATTTGTAAATGTTCCGGATGTGTTAAATTAAATAGCACCGTCAATGATATCTTTATCACGACGTTTAATCGTACATTAGATGTTGTCAGTTAAACAGTCAGAATCACATCTTTCTCTCGTTCTTCGTAAGAGGGGATTCCATGGTATGTTGGAAATACGCGTGAGGGATGGCTTCGGCCATTTTATATGACGTATCGTAGGTAATCCCCATTGCGAAACGATCTGGGCCACGAGCCGAGGAACGACCTTTTTATTTCTCGACCGGTTTTACGGTGAGCTCACTTCCACATTTATCTCGTCTCTTTCTCTGCCTTTCGCCCCATTTTCACCCTCTTACTTTGTCCTAGGTAGCTCTGTTTCTCCATTCTTTTGTACCTTTATGGCTTCTATCGTACGACAGGACTTGAAACGGCGTCCTCAGTTTCGCCGTTGCCTTACTTATCCAGCTTTTTACCAAAGAATTCTCAAGTATATAAGAAATAATTGACAAGTATGCACAACGCGCTTGTGCATCAGATTCTTCTGAAGAAAATCAACAGTTTTGCAAATCAATTTTGATGAGTACAGTAAGTACACGAAAAACAAATTATCAAAGAAACTTCTCCATATTTATTCGTTAAATTAACGAGTTTTGCTATTTACTCGCGCCTTAGATACAGTATGTAATCAATACACTGCACATATTGAAGCAGCATAGATAGCAGCGGATGGCAAATTCCAACATTGGTAGGCATTGCGCACACACGCACACACGACGTATTCAGCATATATATATCCCGTTTCTCTCTATGTAACTAGCTCGAAGGATTCGACCAAGTGATAGGACGACAACCCCAAATCCTATCCACGTATATTCGAGATGAGAAGCTTGTGAAATAGATAGGATTTGACTATAGAGTGAATCGCGCGCAGAGAGTCTGGAATTATATATATAAGCATGAACTAATCTCAGTTACACTAAAGTAAATATTAATTAAACAATAAAATAAGTTTTTTTAAATAAAGATATTCACCCTAAAATAATATTAAAATAATGTTAGCTTATTGTAATTGTTTAATTGTGAAATCAAATTATTTAAATAAAATATATTTAAAAATATACTTGAAAGTAATGAATATCAATAAAAAAAATCTCTACAAAAAAAATAATAAAAAAAATTAATCCAAACGAGATAGCTAGAATCATAAACTAATCTAAACAGAAAATCATTGTCTAGTAATGCCGCGCATATATGTACATAATTCCTTAATCATACGATATGCGAATGTTGGTAGTGTAACAATTTCCGACAATAACTCATTCTTTTGAAATTGAGGAAATAATATTTTAGCGACATGCATATATCTATCCATAGAGCCGCGACTATAGTTCGCTTTATAGTAACAATACAATATTGTTTTTTGTTCGTCTCGTGCACGGAGTACTACCTAGAATAAAAATCGGCTGCAATTTTTGTTTTATATGAAAAAAGAGAAGAAAAACCTATCTCTCTCGCCCTTCTCGATTCGCTACTAAACTGGGTTGACGAAGGGCGACGCACCAAAATATATGACGAGCTAATAAAGCTCGCGCGCAGCTTCTCTTTATATATATATATATATATATATATATATGAAGAAATAAAGCTTCATTGTGTCTCGTAACCTTGGGGCTACCGCAGTTTCATCGACGGACAAAAGGGATGGGGCCGATGGCGAGAAGTACGGCGGGTGCGATATTATTACGCAATACGAATAGACCTTTTTTGTCGTTTGCTGTTAAGGGCGACGCAGCAAAAAGATCCCTTCGTCTGCAGATTGCGGCTGCTAGTACGCGGAAAAACTTAAGAGCTTAAAGCGGCTGTCTTACTGCATGCGCCTTAATACAATGTATGTTAAATTCTTAAGCTTGCATCGATGTGCAAGCTAAAAGATTAACTGAATTTTATATCATGTTTTAACTTGAAAGCTCTTCTGTGTATATATATGTATTCTTCATGCTTTTAAAAGCCTATTTGTGTATTATATTGGTCGTAAGAAATGTAAACTGCAACTATAAAATGCAACTATAATAGATAGAGTGTCATTACGCATCTGAGGCATTGTTCTGTTCGTTTCCTTGCGACATAAATTAAATCCTACTACTTCATTAGAAACAAGAAGCTAATTAAGATGCACGACGAAGCGCTATTTCATTTGATCCTACTATTTTCTACAGTAGTGAAATTTAATGCAGTGCAGTGCTGCCATTATTTCTCTATACGCTCATACAAAGCGCCAGTAAAAATTTAAAATAGTATCACTCTTCGCTATATACAATATAAGTACATTATAAAAGACTTTCGTACGGCATTATTGCAAAAATTGACGATAATTCTCGATGTCGTAAAAAAGCAAGTCCATCGTGCTATAAATAAAATTATTACTACACGCATAGCGTGTGTACTCCAGCGAACGATCGATGTGAGTTCTTATTTTTTATGATGATAGAATTTCGAAAATTTATTAAATCTTTCCTGAAATTCTAGATTTCTGAAACTTTTCTAACAGGATATACGAAATTATTTAATAGCACAAAAATTTGCAAATATAATCATAGTTGAATATTGCTAAATATGCAAAACTACAATGTGTAACAATAAATATAGTAACTACGTATCGACAATGGAAATCAAACAAATTGACCATTCAGTTGCATCAAAGCTATCAGAAAGTTCGGTTAACTTTTTTTTAATCAAACGATAAATCGACTGCCTACACTGCGAGCGAGCCAGCAATTCCACAAGCCGAACTAGGTCGGCATATTCGGGCATATATGTAACGTTCTGCACGTAAAGGGAAAAATCTATTATCAGACAGAAAATATATATTCTACCGGGGTAACGGGAAGAAGATCACCTTCACTTTTGTTTCCAATATTTCGAATGACGCAAGAGATATCAAATCCAGAAATAATTACTTTCCTCCCGTTTCAAATCAAATACGATTTCTATGTCGCACTTCCCTTGCGAGAGAATATATATCTAGTCATGCTTTCACAATCTGTCATCTTTACAATTGTGTATTAAAAAATATAAAATTTACATTGTTTAAATACTTTGTTATATATTGTTACACAGCAATAAAGAATTTATATGAATTATAATTATTAATAAATGTAAATATGTTATTTGCGCATACGTTTATTTGTTATTAAACTTTACGAGGGATCATCTTTTGATATAATTTTATTTCTTCGATATTTTGATGAATAAACTTCGAGAGAAGTGTCTATAATAATTGTCGATAAGTTAATTCACAGACTCACCCCGGAGTGCAAAGTGGTCTTTTACGCCACGTGCCTAAAGTGTCAGAACCCGTGTGGATGCCGTAGGATTCAATTAGAAGCCAATGGGTTGTGCAGTTTACCGTTACCTCTCTCTTGACTCTTCTCTCTCTTGATTCTTCTCTCTCTCTCTCTCTTATTCTCACTCTCACTCTCTTAGTACTAGTGAACATTTTCCGAAACCCTATAGAGACATGCGCACAGAACCGTTTGATGCCAGATGCTGCCGCGGATATTGGATAAAAGTTTCTCAGTTTTCGCGGAGGAAATAATTTCACAAGCCGCGCGCGCGGGCCAGAGTTGCTGCCTCTCTTGCACCCTCTTACCTCGTTGCACAACGTTCGTTTTTTTGCAGAAACCAGCGTTAGGAAAGAAACTTACCAGGATTGGGTAAGGCACCCCTTCGGATTTTCTCGACTTGTCGTGTTTCTTTGTAGACAAAACGGCCGCCGACGCCACCTGGCACTTAACATATATGATAAAGTCACGTTTCGTATACTCCATTTAAGAAAATTGAAAGAAAACGATAAAAAATGATTTAATTGTTTTAATCATAATTATGAATCCTTTGAAATTTTAATAAATATCGTAAATTTATGATCGATTCTTTTTTAGAGTTTGCGTCGAACTAACATTGGCCGTTAACTCTCAACTTTTGATTGTTGGTTCAATGTTGCACATCAATGTTAAGTCAATACTGATCATCAACATATTGATTGAATATCAATAACTTTTTTTTCAGAAACTCCAATAAAATGATAGAGAAGAAAACGATAAATTAATACAAGAACTTTATTATAATCTAACGATTAAATTCGCTTTCAATAGAAAAAAACAATAAGGGATAGTAACATTTCTTTTGGAACATAGAAAATGAAACGCTCGATTGTAATAAATAATATAGAAACATAGCCAGGTCTTTGAAATTTATATTGATTGAGTTGACATTCGAGACTCTATCGTATCTTCTGATAAGATTGTTTGCTAATTGTATCAATTTCTATCTTTTTTTTTTCGATTTTTTAACGAAATGATCAAACTATGGTCAAACTATTTGCGTCTGGTGAAAAAAATTAAAAGATAAGAGTGTTTGCGAGAAAATAGTCTAATCATAATATTTTTTATTTAAAACATCATTGTATCAATCGGAGCAAAAAGACAAATTAACTAAAAATATCTTTAAAGGAAGAAGAATATGTATACGTGACATGACAATAAAGTTCAATAAATGTTATGAGAAATAAATATTATTTAGTTAATATGACCTTTATTATCCTTTAAAGTAATTCTCTATAATAGAAACAATACACTTCGAAACAACGTTTCGTACAATTTGCGAAAACTCTGTGAAAAGTCACTTTTGGATATCACTTTAATTTTTATTGTCACAAGTTCAAAACAGAAGTCAATAATATTATCATTATTTATTATAAATTTATTTCTAAATTCATTTTTTAGTATCAAATGATGTCATAATAATGTCCTATGATATTATGATTTAATTACGACTTTGTATTCTACTTAAGGTTCCAATTCAAAATGTACGACAATTCTTGTCAGAGTTGCATTATCATTTGGAATAACTCTCTCTATTCTTTTGATTTTGTCCAGCTTTTTGTTCTCTAAACTGAAGGAAGCAAAGAATTCGATTTACAAATATTTCGAATATTCACTTTAAGTTTTGTTGTGTGACAACAAAACTTAAAACAATATTCAAAGACTTTTTTAAGATGAATTTCTGCAAACGTTGTCAGAAGTGTATTGTCTCTAAGGAGAATTACTTTGAAAGATAATAAAACGCCATTTGTATATTAATTAAGTAGTACTTATTTTCTCATAATATTCACTAAACTTTATTGCTACATCAGTAAAACATATATGTAATGTGGCAATAAAATTCTGTAAATATTATGAGAAAGTTTTTACATGTTTCTTGCAATGCGACTGATATTCATTAAATTATCAACGTATTAAATTACACATATCATATTACATAATAACTAATCATGATATTACATAATAATTATTAACATATTAAATTACACATATCATATTACATAACTAATATATGTATATATAACGTTGTAAAAACATACAGGGTGTCTGGTAAAGACTATAACAATGTTTAAGGATAGATTTGAGATAATATGAAATAATATGAAATTATATTGAGACAAAAACTCTAATCCTAAGATGTCATGTACAGTAGTTTTGTGTAGTTTTTAAATTATATGCATTTAAAATTAGCGAATCATATCGTCTAAAATTCACGCGTTAAGATAAATGTCAACCCAAAATACTACCTAAACGCGCTAACTTTAGGCGATATGATTTAAACATTTATAATTTAAAAACTAATATAACCTCGATATTTTATCAAAATTTTTGTAAGAATCTCAAAATGATTGCAGGAATTTATTTAAACGTTGTTATGCTCTTTATTATATATCCCG
>NW_012130085.1:292382-301696 GCF_000143395.1 Atta cephalotes
AGAGAGAGAGAGAGAAAGAGAGCTTTAACAACTTCGATAATAGATTTTTAAGAATTGTTCTCATTATAAATAGATAAAAATATGAGTCACATAAATGTTGTCTCAACAAAGAACGTTGTCTCAGCACATATATAACACAAATATATTATCTCGACATATATTATTATACAATTGTTGTCTTCTCTTCTATGATATCTAGATACAAACACCTTGTAATCGAATCTCCAAGATATCATCAGAGCAATCACAGCTATCTTCATCCTAAATATCATATACTCCAAGTTACATATTGTTATTTACTCAATATGTCTTATCATTGATAACCTAGGCGATTCCATATAAAGTACATAAGAGAAGATCCATAGAGCAGAATATAAGAGCGTTTCGGTTTAGTAATAGATTGAAATAAATACATTGATTAACATAAAATAATACGATATAAAGATTACAATTTTCGAATCAAAGCATCAAGGCAGTAAAATATAAATTATTTTATACCAAGTTTTTAATGCATATAATTATTTCTTTTTTTTTGTTAAGCTTAATAAATATTATAACAAAAAAAATAGTTAATGAAATATTTTAGTATATATATATATATTTAGTATATATATATATATATTTTAGTATATATTAGTTTATGTCAACACTATACATATAATACAAAAGTTTATTATATTTCTTAAAATATTTCTCACTAAAAGAAAAGATTGGTTGTTGCAACAATTTGATTGTAGTAGCAAATTTCTAATTGCTTTTTTAGCCTATCCGCAATATATGATTTCGATAATTTAACGCAACAATAAATGTACGAATAATCTTTAGTATAATTAGATCTTATGTTTACTTAAAAAACTTACTCTATAATTCAAATGATCTCTTCGATCATCTTAATCTCCGAATTCACAATACGTGTATAACATAGACTATATTATATGGACTTTAATCATTCGACACGATATCGATGGGAATTTTTCACTGTTCAGTATACTTTCTCGATACATATTGCAGTTTTACGTAACCGATCGGACTGACTATTTTTGTCGCGGATTTGCTTTTAAAGCATCCGATAAACAGTGCTGGATCGGTCTGGCTAAGTGCTCTCGGCAGAGAGCGGATATTATTCTGTCACAGCGCTCCAATAATCTACGGACAATGTTCGTGCAATGTTTTTTTTTAATCGTTCACATGGCACATGAATTACGAGTATGATTACTAAGAAAACGGTAATAATATCCGATGTTTACAACAATATTGTAATAACAACATTATAAAAATATATTCAAAATTAAAATATAATTCAATTGATTAATTTAAAAATATTTTATATATAAAAAACTGTTGCAGCTATTGAAATAAAGATAATAATAGAATAATATAACAATGAAATTTTTATAATTAATGCTATAAATTTTTATGAGGAAAATAAAAATTTTAAATAATATTTTTTTTATAAAAATAATATGATTTGATTTAATTAATTTTCTCATTTCTTCAAATTTTTAGAATATTTAGAAAACGTTATTCATTAATAATGGAATATAAAAAAGTAACATCAGTTTTACAATATTTTTAATTTATAATTTATTATAAAATATATTTTTTACATTTTATAAATAAATAATAAATTAAATCAGAAAAATTAAATAATAAAAATAATTGTTTAGAATAAAATTTTCTTGTATGACACAAAATTTCCACACGCATTCTACCAAAGATTTATTTACACTAGAGAGCACAATGTTACCGCAATATTGATTTATTCTCCTATTGCGTGTAACAAATCTTTCATAGATTACATCATGAATCAATGTCGTGTTGCCTACCTTTTTAAACAGCACTCATTTTTTGTCATGCTCGATTTCTATCGCGTCTATAGGAAATCATAAAATCGGCACGTAAATCAATCGTATCATGAAAGAGATACGCTTTACTCGCCGTTAAATCAAATTTTGCGATGATATTTCTTAATTATTTTCATTTTATATATTTTATAAGTTTATTCATTTATAATGCGCGCATTAAACGATAAGCAAATCAGGACAAATATATGCGCATCGTTCGCATCTATACAAACTTTATACAATACATTTTTAGACAGAATAACATGCAACTTGAATATTAACGTTAATCAAGACAAACTAAAAAATCACGATATAATTACTTGAGCAGTGAATTATATACGTGGTAAACAATATGTACTGAGAAAAAAATATTTGGTATATGTAATTAATAATAATAACAATATAAGTATAGTTAACTCAAACATGAAAAAATTATACAATAATTTAAAATATTAATAGAGTAAAATATTAAGATATAAATGATAAATAAAATAAATATTTTTATTCAGTAAATACAATCGCAATTAATGAATATAACTATATTTTGTTAAATTCTTACTACAATATTTATGTAGAAATAATTTTAAAAAATATGTTTAAAAACTACAAAATTTTAAGTAACATGTATGTAATTATTATTACATAACACAACTACATTTGCAAACAACTAAAAATATATAGTCTCAAAAATGACTATAATTTACAATTAAAGTACAGTAACTGCAACCATTTATTTTCTCTCAATGCATAAAGGAATTGAATTTTATCATTTCCGATAATAGAAAACACGTACGACATTTTCTATATGAATGGAATGGCATGGTGAAGCGCGATTACCCTTAAATGCAAAATTTATTCTCAGGTTAATCTCGATCGAAAGTGATAAATTTGCATGTCTTTGAATTTGTCACTTTGCAAATGCGATAAAGTACTCGATATTCAAAAAAATACAGAATATAATCGAATTATTATGTCAATTTTTACATCGATACAACAATTGTAATGCAACATTTACCGAAAATAAAAAAATGCATCGATCAAATAGACTCGTTTACATTAAAAATTTAACGAAATTCTCACTGGGCAATTAAAAATTGTTGTACAAAGTATACATGACATGCACGCAAATGGCTTCTAGCGAACACATAAAGATTGCTCGTTCAGCTAAATTTAATCTCGTAGAAACGGTATTATGGCTGCCGTGCATCGCTATTTGCTCGCTGCACGTGCCATATAAAGCATGTAAGAGAGAAGTTGATCTCATATAGTGACGAAAAGCAATTTCTTTTCATTGCATAAGTGATCTTGCTCTGTCATATACCAGGAAATGCGTATCTTTGAACTTAGACATTCTATTTTTGAAATTTTGAATTTTAATATAATTAATAGAATATTTTGATTTTCCCCGAAAATTTTTATCTTATTAATATATGTAAATATTCTAATAAGTAAATAAACAAGAAATTTAAAAACATAATTATTTTTAAATTTTTGTTATTTATAAATAGCAAATTTATTTTAAATGCGAATAGCATAATAGATAATAATTTTCAATTTTATTGTGGCAGTAATTAGAAATTTGACAAAAAAGTCAAATTAAAAAAATTTAATTTATGAAAAGGCAAATTAATTTTCAACATTAAAAATGTGTTCCTATAGTTACATTCGAAAATAAGCAAAAAACTTTCAGCGTCGATAATCATGTATTTTGTACTCCAATTCCTAATATGTTATTACATGTTACATGCTGCACATGACAAGTTACATTCTTTCCTGTCAATATCAGGGAAATGAGTGCGTACTACTCCAATAATAATTTAATTTGTTTAATTAATCATAAAGCGTAAAATCGTATTAGTAATTTCTATTAGCTTGAACAGAACAGTAATGTGTCCTCAATTTTCAGTCTCTTGAATGTAAATTGTATTCCGTACGATTATTTTTCCGCAATAAAACAACATTTTAGTAGTTTCATTTATAATGAAATAATATATCGAATGTAACAAATCAATAAATTATCTATCGTCAATAATCTGTCAAAAATATATTGCATATTTTTCTCTTTCCAAAGACGAATTAAATAATTAATCGGTTAACAAATATTGAAAGATTTTATTAAATAATGGCTCGCAATGTATCATTGGCAAAAGTTGATTTTGTAACTTGCAATCTCATCGCGCTTAGTATTAGGAAGATTTAGAACGCGTGCGACGATATTTCTTCTCGCGATATTTCAATAACGCCCACATAAAGTATCGGCGCGGTCTGCCAATACAACCTCCATGTTCAATAGACACCTATCAGTTCTACGCAAACGACATTAAATTATTAGTTGAAATCGTCCTACTTCTCTAAAAATCACGCGGAAAATTTCGTTTCGAAAAATCTATTATTGACGACATTCATTAACAAAATGATCACTGAAATCTTATAAACTTTTCTGAGAATTCCCAGATTTTCAAGATATTTTTGCTCAAAATTCCAGATAAAATTAGACAATTTTTTAATGTAATTTTAAAATAAATTGGAGTGTGAAACAAACAAACTATATATTGTAAATTAATCGAAAGTCAGAAACGAGTCAGAAACTCTATATCTATCATTTTCTACAATTGAACAAACCTATCTCTATGGGATAATTAAGAAAAGATTCTCTATAACAATATTAGTGTACTATATTTTCTTCTATTGAGTATGTCTTGTACTGATTTTATTTTAATAAAAATTCGCGAGACACATAAGAAAGTACGTAAATATACGCAAATGTATACACCATACTTGTTGCTAACTCATTATGAACATTTTGCATTATTAAGAAAAAAATAATCAAAGAAAAAAGAATGTTTAAAAAAAAACAGAAGTAAAATTTTTAAAATTTCCCTGATTGATAAAATTTTGATTTTCAAAGGAAAAAAATCTTTCAAAAATTCCAGATTTTTTCAGGTTTTTCCAGATAGTAAACACCTTGATTAATATCTGTTGGTGATCGCGGAAAAAAAAAATATTTTTTCCACAGCTTCATTTACAACTAGACAGTTTATTGTGAAATGTTGCATCGATTGTACTCACGATAATAAAAAAGAACAATAAAGAAATTAATTTAAAAATTTTTTAAAATATAAGGTACCGCGTAATACAGCATAGGCGATGCTCACAACAAGATAATCAATGAAATAACATTAGGATCAAAAAGTTCATAAACTGTAAAACCATCTACGAATTTTATTCCATAAATTCCACATATAGATGACAAAATCCATTTAAATGGGAAAATTTGTGCAAATGGCACAAATGATAACACGCGTCGCGGCTACGTTGAATTTCACAACTCGCCATTTGGTTTGGTCAAAATGATAAACTCGTTATCGAAAACGCTAGAAATTGCTACGTTGGAAAATTGAACACAAACTTCAATATTGATAATTCGTGATGACGGACTATCGAACTTGTCCTAAAGTCATTTCGCAGAACGTTTCAACATATAAAAAATTTCTGTTTAATTAACTCGTAAACGTGTGTATGTAACAGAACGTGAATTTGATTGCGGGAACCGCAATATTGACGATGGTTATATGTGATGCAAAATTATACTGATATATACTCAGAAATATTATTTGAATATACGCGAATGTTTGTCGGTAGGACGTTGCCATGTGAGACGAAAATGTGAGAAGGATTAGACAGATTAAACGATCAATGTTGAACTACAATGCCATTACTCAACTACAATTTGGCGACTTCGTTCTTGAATACAAGACGGCAATAAAATCCACTTTACTAAAAGCACAGCCGAGAGAATTAATTCGGGCAGACTATTATTCTCCAGCCGGATGTCGCGTCATTAACGCCTCACCATGTATCTACTCTGTGTACTAAATTATTCGTGAAGCTGTCGCCAACCATATGAAATAGTTGCGAAGATACACTTGAATATTTGAATTATTTTCTTAATATTATCAATATTAATATTATTATTCTATACTGTCATTTTTTTATTATAGTATAATTCAAATTTTTCTTTAATTAATTTATATAATAATATGCCGCACAAATTATATACAATTAGATGTATATTCGATATACTTTCCAATTTAATAAATTTACGATACGTATTCTTTTTGTTGAAACAGATAATTGTTTATTTCTTCAAGATCAATGCCATTTCGGAATATAAGGTTTATTAATAAGAAATAAAAGTATGATCAAGGAGAAAAGATGAAGAAATCATCATTGTATGCACAAAAAAAAGATGCTATCATTACAATGTAACATGTTAACATTCACATGTTAACCTTCAATCAGATTAGTAAGACTTTTAATCAAATCCACGATGTAGTAAAGATATAAGCTTATATCAAACTAGTTATATTTGTGGATATTTTCAACATTTATCTTTAAAACAATTAAAGTAATGAAATATATATCATGTTTTATAGAAATATGTACTAAAAAGTATAAATTAATTAAAATTAGTATTATTTTACTGAGATAAATCTTAATTCTATAAAATAATGAATTGTCATTTTTGTATTATATAATTTCCTATATTGCTAATAATGAAGAAATGAATATATTGAATAAATATAGAATGCAGCAAATAAACGGAAACAGTTCCTAATCATTGCTAGCCACATGACTGCATTTGAACGCCAGGTACGTGACTTTGTTACAAGATAACGCTACTTCCGAATTTATACGTATCTAACTTCCGCCTTAGAGACTCTGGATTCAGATTCTCTAATTAACGAAACCGCGCTTTATCTCTCTCTTCCCCCCCCCCTCTCTCTCTTTCTCTTTCTGGCTTGTAAATGTCAAATATAATTATAATAATTTCACATATCTGAGATATGAGACGCAAATCAAGTAAATTGGAATAGTAGATTTATTCACAAATTTAACTCCTTGCAATCTCAATCTCTTTTTATGTATATACATATAATACAATCGCTATAAAAATTAAAGCAATTAAAATATATTAAAAGAAATTTATTTCTGTATACTTAATATCTTTGAAATTAGGATTTGTTTATTTCTCAAGAGAGTTGGATTTATAAAACTGCTAATGTCAGAAACAACAAAATTAAAATGCCTTTTAGGATTTAAAAATTTGTGACGATAAAAAGAGCATTTTCATTAGAAAAGCAACTTTCCATTACATTTACGCACATTAAATAATTTCAAGGTTTTATATTTTAAAAAATATGCTAAAGACTAAAAGTGAATATTAGGTGAATCACTGAGAAAAGTCTCAAGGAAAATTAATAATACTTTGTATGTGCAAAATAAAATTATGTACACATAAAGGCATACTTATCATAAATGATCAATCCTAATTGAAAATAATTAAAGAAAAAAGTAAATTATTCTTTATCCTGTATTTAACACAACCTAGTAGCGGTGAACGATGAAGGAAATCCTGGCCGGTGTATAAAAGCACTTCTAAACGTCCGGCGACAAAAGGTCAAAGGATCGAATATCCAGATAGCCCGCGGTAATTTGAATACGGTAGTTTGAAATAAAAGGTCATGCGAAAGCAGGACAAAACGGATCTCTGTGTACAGACGACGTATGGTGGCTAATGGAAGCCGGAGGAGAAATCACGGGTGGAGGAAGAAGCTCGAATGGGACAGGGGGAAAATCAAGGGATAGAGGGAGGACGAGATGTGGACGGGGAGGGATGGATGAAGGGGAGAACAAAAAGGGGCCGAGGGTGGATACGACGAAGCGACAGAAGAGAAGACTCGATTACACGTCACCAGCAGCCCGGAGCCTATTTGGTCGCAATCGGTTTTTCATTACCAAAAGCTTCGCCGGGCTTTATACCAAATTGTACATTCGACGACCCCCTGTAAAACTCACCGGGATTCCGCGAACCCACCGAGTACCGAAATCGCATAATTGATCATCTCGGTGCATCTCGCACGCGTGCTGCCCATAATTTTCGTTGGATGCGGGATAAAAGTACGCGGACCTCGGGTGTCGTTCACGTCGAATCTTCAATTCGCGGAAATGGATTGTGTGTCAAAGCTAATACGGTAAATCGACATATCGACTAACTCTCGTGAAATTCGTGCATTCCACTCGTGCCTTCTCTTCTGATCCTTTATCATGAGTTTCCTACTCTTCTGATAGATTATGCATTTCTCATGTGTCATTAAAATTTAAAATAATACTAGTTAAATCTAAGAGTTTTCGCATCGAAAAATAGCGGGAACAAAAAATCCATGTGATCGCACCATAATTTATTTCACGTTAAAAGTAATTATTTCGTTTCAAGATTTTTATATGGGAATAGAATATTTATATGGGAAAAATAATGTATCAACATAGTTAATAGCAGTCCAATTGAAAATAATTTCGTTAATTAAATAACAATATTAATAAAACAAACATTAATAACTTTTGTTCTAATATAATGTTAATGATTTCATTAGCATTGTTATTAAATTAATGAGATAATTTTTAAGTAGTCTGTTGTTTATGCAATATCATTTTGTCTTATATATGTAAACATGAGATTTACAATGTTAAATACAATTATGTTTTAAAATTATAAAGTTATTTATATTTATAAAATCTCCTTTTCTATGTAATCAGACATACAAATTTTCAAAGTTAAATTATATTACATGCAAAAAAATAAATACAGTGAAAATATCTTAACAAAAGCTGTTTCTCACTCAATTCTTATATAAGATGGTATTATATAATATTATATTATGTTATATTATATAATTATATAATGCAATTAATACACTAAATTATTATACAATATTATCAGATATTTTATTTATATAATACATATTTTATATATTTTTTATTTTATTATACAAATTAACACAAGTCATCCTTCTTATTCAAAAAATCAATAAGAAACAAAGAATGACTAGAAAGACAAGAACTCTTGTTACTGTGTCGATTTGTGCCTCTGCTAGAAAGTTCACTTTGAATATTAAGACTTGTATATATTGATTTGTGTATAACTCAATAAAATAAGGACCTGGACATAATGGAAAAATAGGAATTAATCATCACGTTAACACGGCACATTTAATCGGGTTTCATAACATCTGTAGTTATGAAACTGACCATCTCAACTATATTCCTCTGAAAAATGGAATGAATGGTTAGTTTCTAACTACGAATATTATTAAACCCGATTAATGTTCATTTCTACCAATATAGATTAATTTTAATCTTAGTTCAACTTATTTTCATTTTTTTCTAGTTCTAAAGATTAGAAAAAGGCGAAGAGTAAGTTAAACCGAGATTAAAGTTAATCCATATTAGTGAAAACGGGCATAAGGTATAAACATAGTCAATATCTATAATTTATAGGAATTGTGCTTATAATTTATAGACATAAAACAATTAGGATTAAATATAATGCACAATGAACACAATAATAAGATATAAGACGTATAATATAAAAAATTAGAAGTAAGAGTTAAATGTAACATGAATACAAAT
>NW_012130085.1:301716-308235 GCF_000143395.1 Atta cephalotes
CATATTTTATTTGTCATATTCATTGTATGTTACATTTAACTCCTATTTCTAATTTTTTATATTTAAATTTATATAGTACAAAATTTTATAATAAATATTGCAGTAATGTTGTAACGCAATATTGCTGCATTATTACAATGTTTCTGCAATAATACTGCAAGTATGTATTCCTCCATTGTGCGCAAAATTGCATATATATTATGTTGTAATATTGCTGCAATATTACGTATCAATATTTTTAAAACGAACATTTTATGTTGCTGTAATATTTTTGCAATATTGCTGAAATATTTCTGTGCTGTACGAGATATATGGACATATTTTATATATAATTATATATATGAAACATTTTTTCCGGGATATTATTTGCTTGGTATCATTACGTTTCTTAATATCTTTTAAATAATTTTTTTACAATATGTTTATTTTTATGAAAGTTATAAAAAAATCTAATTGAATTGAGTATATGTACTAGATATTATATCTAATGAATATTATTTCCAGTGTAGCAAAATTAAGAAAAAGGACGCAGAAAGAAAATTAATGTCAGTTTTAAGCATATTTTGACTGGAAGATAAGGACGAATACATACAAAGCAACTCTGCGAAATCCAGTCCCCAATTCGCACATATATACGTACTTGAATTAATTCGTCTGTTCGACAGGCCGGCCGACACTTTTAATACCCGATTGCACAATGCGCGGTGTAGCGAGAAAACGATATATAAAGGTGCATGCGACGATTAACTAATTATGTTATTGACGGAATGTGTCAAATGCACGATTTCGAGCCAATAGACGTACAACAATGTTTGGCACAAATGGTGGCAGCGATTTATTCGCGTTACTTGTCTCACGTGCCGATTGACCACTTTTAGGACGAT
Organism: Atta cephalotes; assembly: GCF_000143395.1. NCBI lineage: Eukaryota > Metazoa > Arthropoda > Insecta > Hymenoptera > Formicidae > Atta > Atta cephalotes. The sequence continues at coordinate 302,601 of NW_012130085.1, forward strand.
CTTTATTCGATACTTTATTCGGCACTTTAATCAACACTCCCGACATTTATTCGTATGCGAGACTACTTTTTCATGCGGAAATCACGGAAACTCGCGTGCCAACAATAACGCGAAATAATGGCGACGATAACTTTGGCCGCGGCCGCGCATGCACAGCTCATCGCTTTTCGGCGCGCTCGTTAGGCTGCGTTCGAAAACTATTCGCCTGAGTACCTAATACGTCCCCAAGCAGAAACAAGTGACGATAATGTGACATTGAAATTGGACATTATGACTTTTAATGATTATTTTAAAGTCATTTTGACATCATTTTGATATCATAATGATTTATTGGGTTATTCTATTTTTAATATTTTTATCGTTCATTCCTAGTGAGAAATGACAATGAAATCGATTCAATGTCAATTCCATTTCTTATTGGATTAGACATGAAATAAGGATAAAATAATACATTTCGAGAACTCGGATGAAATTTTCGAATGCAGTCTTATTTCTAGTTTTCAGACATATGTTATGTATGCATGATAATATATGCATATGGTTGATATTCATTGTCAGTTTTGTTTGAAAATCCTCTTAAGTAATGCCTCACGATACTAATATGTCTTTGATTGATTTATGACATTTGATAAACTTAAATATAATACAAGCCTATGAATACTGACTATGAATACTGGCCTAATCACAGTTAATATGAAAAAAATAATGAATTATGATTAATTAATTTCTTACGACTCTTTGTCTTGCGACCCTATATTGTAGAACAGACATTAGGGGACCAACGCACTTTCTGTAACTGTAAGAATTAACCAATCACAATCCAGAATTGTTAAAAATCTTCGGTAATAAGCTCTTGACTAATTCTTACGGCTACTATTAAAGAAAGTGTGTGCGGTAGCCTTTAGCATAAAGATTATGGCATCAGAATTAATCGCAATTAGTGATTGTCCTTTTTGTATCGTTACAACTCGTTTTTCAGGACGTTTGGTGAAATGTCACATCGCCTGACGTTCCATTTCGCGATCATTTGCACAAAAGCGCACTTTTGACGAGCAGTAAACGCGAAATATGCGCGTTCATTGAGGCAATATTTCTCCTGTATTTTACGAACAAAGTCTGCTCTAGGCGCAATAATTCGTGTTGGAATTCGTGATAAAATTCTATTTATAGTTTTATTAGCCGTGTAATAAACGAAAAATGAGTTAAAGAGGGCTAAAATATAAAATACTCATATATGAAATATTATATTAATAACACGCAAACTTGATAAATGATGAAATTATTTATTACAAAAATTACGAATTGTATCTCAAAATGTGATAAAATTAAAGATTGTCTGAAATTGATATTAAAATGCAATATTAAATATAATTATAATATGACATAAACAAAATATGAGGGATATGTGGAAATTAATAAAGATACAAGGCTAATATAAAGGGACTCGTTCTTATATTGTAGGACAGAATTCAATTAAGTGCATTAAACGTCTCATTAAAAATAAGAGTTCATATAATGATCGAAAAATAAATAAATATAATATTTACAGGCATTATAAATCAAAATAAAATGCTTTAGAAATAATTTCTTTTTCCGAACATCTTTAATTAATTCTTTTCTGTATAATAAAATATATATAGTTTCAATATAATTAAATACTATATTAGAACAATTAGTAAAAATATTACATTGATAAAAAAATATTTTATCGAGAGATTTCTTGTTTTATTAATACAAAGACTTTATTTAAACTGTATTGAAAGAGAAACGGGTAGAAAGATACATTATCTGTCATCTTACAGTGTTATGTTAAACCTTTAGTCACTTAGTACAAATTTACTACTACAGATGGGGAGAGAATCGGTCTTTTTTTGACAGTGCACGCGATCAACAGTAATAACAGCTGATCATTTATTTTGGATGGAGACAGGGTACGTGTGCATTTGGCAAAATAATAAGACGTAGTTACCAAATCATTATCGTATTTCTCAATGTTTTTGTCGTGAGGAATTTTCATTATAAGAACTACAAAAGGACTGGAATCAAAAGAGTAAACTTTGACACTGTGGAACAAAAGAGATACAAAAAATAAAGAGATATAAAAAAATATATAACATCGTAACTGAATAGAGAAAACGTCGCCAGAAGCATGTCGGCCTCATTGGAGAATCTTACGATTAAGCAGCCTATTAGACGTCTGGAAATCCAGATCAATAATTTCAATGTTGCTATTCCACATCATGTAAATTTGTTAAAGCGACACAAGAACAATATTAAGAAGGTAAACATGCAGTTTTACATATCCTATATTTTTAAAGTTTTTAATACGAGCAATTGAAATCTTTGCAGTATCAAGATCAGCATGATTGGGAGCAAATACGGAAGGAGCATGTAAATGTCTCTCGGATCGTCAAGCAATTGAAAGAGTTGTTGTATCAGATGGATACTCTTAGAGCACAGGTCCTCGATATTGACATTAATAAATTTGACAAATTGACAACAAATGCACGGTCAAGCATCATGAGTGCGATTGAAGAATATCTAGGTAAAAAACATAATAGAACATACTCTTTTCATAATCATCAATAAAATTCTAAGAAATTAATGTGGACACAAATGTGTTATTTACAGAAATGGAACTGAAGTTTTCAATATCACCACCTATATCACCTACAAACAAAGAGGTCCAGCCAGATGAAATCGAACATCCACTTGACAACAGAAGTATTCAGCTGCAAGCAGAACAGGAAAATTTGCAGCGTCAACAGACATGTCTGCATGTCTGGAATCGTTTGCAGGGGGATATACAACAGTTGCACGAACTTTTTACCGAATTTAACAAAGTTGTACATGTGAGTATAATTCCACTTTGTGTTACATGATATGTTTTAAAAAGATAATTAAATAAAAAGTAGTTCCTAAATTTTTCGGGCATTAGCACATGGGAAGGAAAAACAGATTGTTAGTTTTTATTATTTAAATGCATATTTTGTAATCTTATAGGACCAGAAGGAAATGGTAGATAATATGGAAGATAATATTGAAGAAACTCAAATAAATGTGAACGAAGGAGCAAAGTACCTGCAAAAAGCTTCCGCATATAAAGTTGCTGCATATCCCCTAGCAGGCGCTATGATAGGCACATGTATTGGAGGACCAATAGGTTTAATAGCTGGACTGAAAATTGGAGGTCTTGCTGCTGTAGGTTGTGGCATTTTAGGTAAGTTATAACTTATAATTTATATGAAATTATAAAATTGGATATTGAAGTAAGTATATTAATAATTATATAAGAGATAACGGTATAAGAAATAAAGAGGTGAGCAATTATTCGTCTTTAGGTTTCACAGGAGGATCATTATTAAAAAAGAAACAAATAGAATCGCGAAAACAAGAACCAGGTTTAAATAATTCGACAATAGATCTCACAAGTGTTAAGAAATCTGCTTCTTGTCCTGACGATTTAAAACAAGATAAAAAACATTTGTGACAAACAATGACTTTTTCGGCATGTGATATCAATTTTAAACATAAAACAAAATGCACTGTTATATAATTGCAAATTGCTAAGATATTTATACATTTTTTATTTTTTGTTGACATATTTTTTGTACATATTTAAAATGCTATGAGTTTTATAAAGTTATGTAGTTTTAAAAATTCTATGAAGGGGGAGATTTTTTAATTTTTATTACGTAGTGTTTATAACGTTCTATGCTTAAAGAAACAATGGCTAATCGTGTTCGAACTGTAAATTTTTAAAAATATATGTAATCTATTTATAGTTTACTAATAAATATTATCAAGATGATTGTACTTTTTCATAGAACTTAAATATATGCAGGCTTAAAAATTAGGTTAAACACAAGAGAATATCTCTTTTATAAAATAATGACTTTTACATACGCCTTTCGCGTGCCTTGTAACTGCTTCAAATCATTAAAATATTTAGCACATATACTTATTAAACATTGCAGCCGCTTATAATTACTTTTCTCGAATTAATAAAAATAAACTTTATATATTTTGCATTTCAATGTAAATCAAGAATCTTAGAAGATATTGTTTTTCAATTAAGAAGACATTTCAATTAAGGAATTCAACAATTCAATTAAGCATGTTACATAAGATATAAAAATGTCTTGCATTGATCATACTACAAGTAAATTATTAAATTATTTGTAGCAATTTTACTACGTGCAAAAACTAGATAAATGCCAAAATGGCAATTGTAATAATCATTCGAAACATATGAAACATCAAAATATTTATTCCGGCAAATAATTACATACTGGAAATGGTAGACATATGTGGTAGATAATACGGTGTGATAACGTTCACAAAAACATTTGAGTTCTCTACAAAAGGCACCCAATACAGTATATTTAGCAAGTAATAAAATACATCGGTGTTAGACACAGTACAATACTGAAATAATTGTGTGTTATTAAATGTAATATATACATGTCATTTATAATGGAAATACTTAATTTAGAGAGACTAAAATGTTCTACTTAAAAAAATATTAATAAATATCTAAGAAAGTGTAATATTAAGTGACTATCGGCATATTTTCTTATAAGGTACTATCTTGTTATTATTGTTACTCCAACATCCCTAATTCAAAAGCAATACCAAACACGCATTCACAGACATGTGGAAAATAGAGACATTGTTTACTTTCTTTCGTTTAGTTTTACTTTCGAAGCTTGGGATGCTCAGCCAGGTGCACCGATGTACCTATGGTATGGCATATTAACGCTATAATTTAAATTCAGGTAAATACAAATAATTACGTTTGATTGAAAATCATTATAAATTGTGATTAAATTTGTAATAAAATAGGGTGCATCGGACTGTGCCAAATTCTTTGTAATACTCTATGATCTACATCTACACTTCTAAATACTTGCGATTTTTGTCCTTAAAACAAGATATGAAATAAACAGTTTGGTCATTATCCATAAGGTACTTACAGTACCTTGACAGACCTTGGCAATAAAGATGGCGAAATAATCGACTTATTTGGAAGCAAATGTAACAATGCAGAATCACATATTGGCAAACAGCTATTATTTCATTCATATGTATTCTATGTGTTAAAGACTGTTTAAAGATTCATGAAATTGATCTTAATTTTTCCATTCTTCAAATATTTTTAAAATTGCTTAATATTGCAAATTTTACAGTTTTTTAACAGTAATATTTTAATATATAATTATTATATCTACAATAAATATTTTCGGTTAGCTGTTAAGTAAGAAGATATGAGCGATTCTGCATAGTCGAAACAATTGATTTATAAAAGAAAATAAAACATAGTGTGGATTGTCTTAAGGCAAGCTTACCATTTTAATTGATCCTAAGCTATTCCAAAACATTTATCCACACATGTATATAAAAACAAATTTATTTCTTAAACATAATAGTATTTCATAAAAAAAAATTTGGCTTTCGAGTACAGGCCAGAATTAGATTTACATCTACGACGGATGATAAAAGGTTTTACAAATGACTCTGACATAAAAAGAATATAATATTAATATATATATTATATATATATATATATATATATATATATATATATATATATTATATTATTATATAGTAATAATATAATAATATTAGTTAGTTA
>NW_012130085.1:308255-365691 GCF_000143395.1 Atta cephalotes
TTTCTTTTCTAATTTCTGTATGCTATTGTTGTTTAAGTATATATTATATATTTCTTAATATAATAATAAAGAATAAGACGACGAACAACAATGTGTATATAATATTACTATTATTACTATAATAATAATAATAGTATAAACTCTCTCTCTCTCTCTCTCTCTCTCTCTCTTTCTCTCATTTTCTCTCTCTTTCTCTCGCTCTTATAAGTCATCGGAAATTTCATGAAATTTTCCGCCGCTGTAATCAGGAATGCCAATGTAAATGAGGATGGCGACAAATGCATATCGATTATGGTACTGTAGCATACTTCGACAAGTGAGCGTTTACATTTGATAGAACACGTTTGTCTCATCTTGAGCACGTTGGTAAAATCAATAGACAGAATAAGAAAATACATGTTACCATTACTTCAGAAACCGATTATTAGAGCTTCATAAGTAATAGTTTTATCTCATAAATTTGGATATTTCGAAGCGTATCAAAAGATAGATTCACAGACGGATTCACTTGAAAGTTAAAAATGTTAAAATTCGATACCACATCTTCACGACTTTAGATAAAAATCTACGTTTATGTAATGCGATTACAAGTTCGTAGCTGGGCACACGTGTTAAGCGTAATGCGGCGACCTATCGAATTGCATGCAACTATATTTTTCCCATTACGTTATTAAACTATAGATGCTCAAGGATACAATCAAGGATATTCTAGTGCTACAGTACGCGTGCGATGTTACCTCATTATACTTATCTAAATATGCCACGATAATGTATTATGTCTTTGTAATCGTAACAAAAACTTGCAAATGAATCAATGATAGACTCGTTTTTTTTTCTCGTGTCGAGCAAAGTTCATAGATTAATAGACATGTCTTGGTCATAAGATGTGAGATTCGTATCCGTCGAGGAAGCAGGAGTAACTGTTGCCGCTGTTGCACTGATTGGTGACTGCAGTGGGGTGGAAGTTGTAGGTAGATGTGACGTAGGACTTTCCAGTGTTGAATTCCAATGACTTCTTTCAGTGCCATCACCTCCATCATCCGATACGATTGAGATATCGGCGATAATACCACTTTCTACAATGTGAATATTGATAATAAATTAATATCGATATCAAATTTCCTTAAAAGATTACCGAGATCATATATGGTACTCACCTACGCTACATTGGCTGTTCAGTGTAGTACTACGATGATGCGGTCGTGGACTCGTATCTAACCCAAGATTAAGCGTCGTAGGAGGACCACTGCTGCCACCGCTGCTCGAGGACGAACTGACGGAAATTACGCTGTGCGGTCTTCTGCTGCAACGACTGGAATCCTCCGTCATTGACACTGCTATAGAGTTTCTAAATCTAGGTGCTGTACAAATAAATTGAAATATTTGTTTTAACATTCATAACAATGATATAAACTAATAATTTTCGACAATTTATAAATTATACTCACTCTTAGAAAGTTGAGCCACACTGATGGAGCGATCATTTATTTGATCTGCACTAGGCCTTATATCTAAACACGGCTTATTCCCAATGCCCATGCTCGACATCTCCGCCAGGCGCACTTCTAAAAAGTGAACCATTATTGATAGTAATTTGCATTCTTCCAAATATATATTATACACTTTTTTTATAAATAGCAAAGATGGCGAATCACCTCTGTTTCGAAGCGCCTGCTTCCACAGGAGGTTGCTCAGTTCCTCAGTCCAAGCTTTTTTAATATCTTCACTCGCGCATTGTAATGTGTATGTATCTCCTGGTTTCCTCTTGCGGAACCAAATTTCGAATTTTGTAGGCGAATCTGCGATAACAGCGGTTAAACCGATATCTGTTGTTTTAATGCTATGTTTATAGATGTAAATATCAAGATTCTGAAAAAAATATAAGTGATGAAATAAAACAAAAATATAGCGTTAAAATGTACACGCAGCAATATGTGAAAGACTTACCTTCCTATCGGGGAATCTTCTTGCCTTACTGAAGAGTATAAGATCTTCGAACAAGAATACTTGACGCAAGCATTTTTTGCCTTTTCCTTGCCAAACTAAAAATTCATTTTGCCGCAATAGCCTGCCTTGTTCTTTTACATTTACCTATGAAATAATATCACATTTTTTATATTGTGCAATATAATTAAGCAAATTATTATAATCCTCACTCATTACTGAAATCGATATCTATCAATTTTATTTTACTTAAAACATAACAAAATTAAACTTACGTCACAATCACGAAGTGAATCCATTGCCAAAAGATCGTTCCCATGTCGAAGCTGAAATCGCACCATCTGCTCGGCAGCCCTCAAATCCGCTTCACCTTCAACCATCGGTTTCATACCATCTTCCTTTTCTTCCTTCTCCTCTTTGCCAGACAATTGTTCCGATAAATCTGTACCGGCTTTGACCAGCTGCTGAAGCAGCAAGGCATATTTTCCCATTCGCTGAACCGGCTTCAATAAATAGCTAGCTAAGTCCATTTTATCTCCCAATTCTAATTGTTTCTGTTTGAAAAAACTCGTGCCGTATTCTGCCATTAGCGAATCGGAATTTGGTTTATTTTTATTGTACAAGGCGTAAAGATAAAATTTCTTCTCCTGCAAGAAAGTTATTTTCACGTGGCATTTACTTTTATGTCTTGAATTTATTAAAAAAGATATAATGTGATATAGATTATGCTTACGTGTCGGAGGAAGCATTGTCCCACCAGCATGGGCGATTGCTCGCACTGCTCTAGTTCGCGTAGAAAGTGTTGACTGTGAAACTCGTATATCTTCTCAACATTCCCGAAGATTACATTTCTTTGTCCTCTGAGAGCCTGTGGTATGTCCTCCCGTACGAGTTCCGGAATATAGTTCTTCGCAAGAAAGTTTACAGATGTTACTCAGCACGTGTGATAAATAATGAAATTACGCGAGATTAAGCTTCAACGAGATGTACATAATAATTACCTCTATTATATATTCAAGGGACTTCACGTAGTCTCGTTCAGTCTGTATCATCTCCCTCATTATGAGCAGTATTGTTCTGCAAGGTGAAATTCTTCGTTACGATTGTATAACAATCGATACGATGGCATAACGGAAATTACGGTGGAATAACAATGGGTCGCTACTAAAAATAGTAATGACACAGCAATAAAATGTCGCACCTAGGATACTAATGATTTTACAGTTCCATTTTATAATTAATTAAGATATTTCTTTTTTTCAATTCATTTTATTCATTTTATCAGTTCTTAATTTTCTTCGAAACTTTCGCTGCAAATTGATCTTGGAAAATTGACGAAAGAATGAAAGATAAAGAATTGATATATTAAAGATGTACAAGAATCATACTTTTTCGCCTTCATTCCTGGCGCGATACTAGCTGATCTGTGAAGGTGCGAGTTTACTGGTGGCTTAACCAGCCTTCGTGGTGCCGGGCTTCGCGGAGGTGTACGCGGTGGCGAACAGTCCAGAAGCTGCTCGGCACTCTCTCGAAGTTCGGCGATGTTGTCCAACACCGGTCGACCACCGCTACCACCTGATCCGACGCTTTCCATCGGACAAGCATAAGACGCGCTGCTATCGCTATCGTCCCAGGACGTCCCTGGAATACATTTAATCTCAATTTGTGGATCTTCTCGCAACAGCATTAAGAAAAGAGAAGAAGGAATCTCACTTTTAGCCAAGGTGTCGTCCCAAGAAGTCGACTCAGAAACGGTGAAGGATCTTCTTCTCGCAGGACTTCCCGGAGCAGATGTGGTTCTGGCAACCTCGAGGGCTTCCGCGCATTTATTTCGGGCGATACGACATTGCTCTAGAAGAACTTCATTACCGAGCTTCTCCGCTAGGGCCATCATCTCGGTGAAATGTTCGGGTGGTAGAGGTGGTCTCGCCATCAAGAATTGCTGAGACCTTCTCTCGCTTGCCAGGCGAGCTTCTTGCGCCCACTCGTAGGCGCGATCCTGCAAGAGACAACATCTCGATGTATCCTCCAGATATTCTCGTCTATCCTCCAAGCGAGAGCCGAATCCTCGTAGATGTTGCTTTAAAGATCTCGCGAGCTCGCGAAGTCCGCTTGCGCTCGCCGCCTCGGCAAGATCGCTTCCCTTGTCCAGGTGTCTCTGTAACACAAAGAAGAAGAACACAAATCAAAATGACAAATGCACTCATGCAAGTTTCTATTATATCAGTATATACGGAATATTAATTCAGCAAGATCTGACGCCGTACATTCCTGTGTTGTTCATTACTGCCGGAGAGTTCCATTCGGAACTTCATCTAGAGATTCATTTAGAACTTCGCGATGAATATAAGACTGTAACGGAAGTCCAACGAATATTTCATCTACCAATTCATAACGAAGGGCGTGAAGAACAAGAATCTCTCGTCTTCCAATGAGACGATATCCCCGGTCCCGTCTAGCGTCAGAATTGTAGATCTCCCGCGGTGCCCAGCGAACTCATCCCTAATGAAAGGGCCATAAATCGACATATGGGGATAAATAATGTCGCGATAAGCTCGAGGGTCCATACCGGCCGCTACCGTACAATGTCGACTCGTTCGGATGGCTAACACGTGCGTTTACACAGAAAATCCCGCGTGCACGCTCGTTCCGCAGGCGTAACGCATCTCGACACGATGATACACGCGTACTCTTGCATTCGTGCGAGCGTGAAATCCACTTAGACACGGCTCGGCTGCATCCTGGAGCATGAACTGCTCGATCGAGTGTCCGTGACGAAAGACACTCTCATATCTCATCCCACGATATAGCTTGGGATACAATATGCGATCGTGGAGAAAGACTGCCATCGTGGATAAGAATCGTATGCGTTCCACGCACACGATTACACGCAATATTGACTATGTAACGCGCCCATGATAAGTCGTTCGCGACTGAAAGAAATTTCTCTGGGCGGTTCTCTTATTAGGTATACATAATAACGCATTAATATGCGAATGAAGATGATCGAGATAAGATGTGCAAGAGACGCTCGAGGAGAGGACTTCTGTCGACGAAGAAGAAAGTACTTCGCACGTAACGTCGGCACATGACGCATCCGCGTCACGTTGCACCCTGATAAAATATCACGTCTCCCGCAGCGCCGTGAGACACTTTAATATCGTAAGTAGAAAGTATGCGGCACGTAAGCTTTAGATGCGTTACTGATGTTGGGCAGAGAAGAGAAATGCGCAAAGTTCGAATATATGAATGACCTGGGGATACAGTGGCAAGCTATTAAAAATTTTATTATACTTTACTGTAGTTATTACATTTTTACTACATTTTATTATGTAATAAAATGATTATAGCTGTAGATTATAAAGTGTAAACGTAAATGAAATAAACTACTTTATTATATCTTTAGTATACCTTACTTAATACCTTACTTAATATCTTACTTAATAATTTAAATACTGGCAATATTTAGAAAATAAAGAAGAGTAATACATGTAGACAGTTAAAGAAAAAATGTTTTTATTTCGTTATCTTTTTCAAGAAGTCCGCATTTCTGATACATTTAAAGTGCAATTGTTAAGGATATTTACAATGACAAGTGCACATTAATCTTCAATAATAATTGCATATTAATTTCTTGAGGAACCAGACATTACTTATTAATTTTCAGTGATAAATCTTATACTATATGTATCCTATAAATTTATAAATCAAATTCTGTCGTCCTTGGAAATATAATTACACGAAATGGCTATGTATCTTTTTCACGATCGATCATTGAACGCAGCACGTGTTACACGGGATGATCTTTGTTCATGATGGCGTTTGTTCACGTACATGCACGTGGCTGACTCCCCCAAGAATCTTGAATTATCAGAACTATTTTTCTCTTCGCCTCACGTCGAAGTACGAGACTCGTGAGAGAATTATGTGACACGTGCAATGTTGTATTTTTTTTTCACGCTGCTAGTAATTTCAAGGACAACGTACTAGCAGTATGAATGTATAATCTCGTGTCAATCCATGTAGAGTGTAGAATTAACGTTAATTTATCGTATCCAGTTAATTTATCGTACTTTATAGTGTTACTTTATAGTATTTATTTTTACTTATATATATATATATTTTTTTTTTCCAGTTGTTATTAATAGCACAGTAGTAGCTCGTGTATCACGTCTCATTTTCATCTGCACCACAAACGCCCCTAATTCTTTTAATGTTATCAACATTATGCATTGATTAACAACCACAAGATATTTTCGTTTTTTCAGAAATAAACCTTAATAAATAAAACTCTAAAGTGCTAAAATCATCGGTATTCAGCATTTTCTCGATGCATGTCAATGCAATGTAATTACGAGCACCGTTGCAAACTGGATTCCATAAAGTGATCGCCAATTCAAATCGTAAATCAATGTAAATTCACGCGTGTGTCGACACTTTTTTATGCTTGCGCACTTTCCAATCAGGATATTGAATCTTCTATCGAAACAGATTGATTTGCGCCTGGTCCATCTTCATGATTATAAGCGGTTTATAAAGCATGTGAAATATTGCCTCAAGGGTCATGATATATCTCCCTCTTTCTTTTCTTTTTTCTCCTCGAGTCGTTTAATCAGAGGGACTGTTTCGACACAGAGTATAATCTTCCCCAATATAGGCATGCGACCCTTTTACACATTGCACATACGCGTGTACATAAGGGCGATTATTAAATTTCATATATTCAAACCTCGCGGCACAGTTCCTTTAAAAATCCACATGTGATATCCAGTCTCTACTTCCGCTTCCGAAGTGTTCCGCGTGTCTCGCAATGTCATTTATTATTTATCTACACGAGAAAATCTACCCGCATTTGGAAGTCTACCTATAACTTGTTAATTCATTGTTGCGCCCTCATTTGTAACGTAAATATTCAGACCAGCGCAAATCCTAGATTATCGTGAAAGTGTAATGATTTTACTGCATTTACATATTTAAAAGAATCAGACTTATACCGTGAAATAATAGACACATGATGCACACGTTTATATGTATATATAAAATTCAAAATTAACGTGATTGTTTAAACTATATAACAATTTTCTCATACATATATCGAATATAAATGAATATAATAAAGTGTGATAAATTACGATAATTGCATTCAACTGATGTAAATTGTTGTATTACTGTATAAGAAAGCAGACGAATGCGCATCGATCAATAAATTCCCAGCTTGAGCCTCTCGACATCATCGATTATTAAATGTACATTATATTGAAATTATATTCTACAATTCCATAATAAATTATTATAATATGAAAATACTGGATACGAATATTAGAGCGATTTGTGATTATTACGGTGGAATGTAGAAAGGCGCCTCTCGGAGCATAATTGTTGGAGCGTGAAATTAGGTAAAACGTGACTAACCTCGCGGATACATAGATTCGTGCCTTGCTTGCGAACGGTCATGCTTATGTTCGTGCATTCATTAATTGACACCTATACTTGATTATCATAATAGATTGTCAATTAATATCAAGGAAGTTGAGCTAGCGCTCGGACAAAGACCCCTGGCAGCGCTGAACATACGGCGCCGATTATACTTTCTAATTACGGCAATACCCTGTATCCATACTCACCAAGAATGGAAAGTTTTATTTTAAATAGATTACTCTCAGTGTCCCGGAAGGATTCAATCGCGACATAACTTTTCAAAGACAATGGAAGTATCTAATTAACATCCTTATCGATTAAGGATACGCGTATCATGATCTTTCGCAAGAGCAAAGATTCGTGTCTTCACGTTCGATGACTGGAAATAATTATAGCTGGCGTGTGCGATTCTCTAGTATCGCCAACGATTGGGTGTATTTTAGCGTAACGCAGATGTGTGAAGTCGATATACGAAAAAAAACGGGAGCACAGGATGGGCATAGTAAAAATGTAAGTCAATGCGTCAAGATACTTAATACGCTGTGGCGAAATTAATTATAGATGAGCTATACGGACGCAACTCATTGTTGCAACGCGAACGAATACACACACTTTGTTGTGACTCACATTTTGTTTGATCATTATGGTCTTAAGAGGTCCGACTTAATCGGACCGTACATGTCGCGCTTCAGGTAGCGGTGGTATGCTAACAAGTTGAATTCCATCTTGTGATTCAAGCATACCGCAAGTATATTTCTTCCTAATGCAAACTACTCAATCTGTTTGCAAGCAAGTACAAGTTATTTTATCAACAATGATCATTTACGGGCATACGATAAAAGATAATGATAATTCTGAGTATATTAAAATTTCGAATCAATTTTGATTAAATTATTTATCCGAGTTGCAACTTTTTAAATATTTAAAGTATTCATTTAAACAATATAATATTGAGAACACATAATTTAACTATAATTTACAATTACTTTCGGTAGTAATTATATTCTTTTATAAAATTATAAATACAATTATTATTATTAACATTATAGCAGTAATATAAAAATAAATCATAACCATATTTTACCATAAAATTATAAACAAAAATATCAAATATTTTTCATTTAGTGCAGCTTACAAAATGCATAACTACACGAGTTAGAGCAATTTATTTTGATAGTTTTATGCGACGTCCTATTTGCGATGTCCCATAACTGCCAGTAAATCGACATAGTCGATTTAAATTGATCTATCTTTCTGCTATCCGATAGTTAGATCCTATTAGTACCATAAGAAATAAAAAATGATGCAATACACGTGGCTGCAATATTATCCAATTGTTATCATACACTGCGACGAACCTTCAAAGTGACTCTTAATGCTCCTCTCTATCACTTTACGTGTTCTATTAAACAACGCTAATTAACCGTTAAAGTAATCATACATTATCGTTAATTATAGGTGGCTTTTAAGTCAAGCATTCTTGACTCCCGGCTTATACTATAGTTGTTCAACCGGTAGTTGCAACATTTTCCTGACTGTTTAATGATAAGATGCAATTAGAAAATGCTAGCTGGCGATCAGTCGATTGCTATAGGAGTTCTCCTAGTTTTATCAGCTCTCTTCAAAATCATAAATAATTGACGAGAACTGTTCTGTTGATATGATTAAACAAATCACAGTACATCGATTTCTCATTATTGAAAAGGTTGCTGACCAACACGGAATGTTGCGCGAGTAAAATCGCAGCGAAAGATGAACGATTCATCAAATCCACTCAGGAAATCGATGTAGTAAGTGTTCTCAACAATGACTTTCTTCGCATATCTACGAGATACGAATGTGTGACACGTAAAAGAAAGCGATTGATAATTCCACGACAAATTTCGTGTTCGTCGCGTTTAAAAAGAATAGTTTTTTTCTAATATAGCAATATAATTATAGAAAAAAGCACAATTGATGATAAAATAGAAAATGGAATTTATTATAAGACAAAAGCTGCGGTAAAATTTTTCGTTACAGAGATAAACATCATGCAGCAAATGTTGCAAAAAAAAACGCAATCAAATGGTCATTACTGAAGAAGTAATCATTTTCCCGCAAATACGTTAGAAAGTTGCTCGTCTAAGAGAATAAAAAACTGCAGATTTCTGAAACAATTTTATAAATTACATGTGTAACTTGTTTGTGCTTACAGCATTGAATATTTATGGCGGGAACTTTCATTGCGGTAAATCACGAGAATCTTACTATGAAAGATACATAGAACTCGAATAGCAAACGCATTTCGAAAGTTATGCTCACGGCTTCCTTTCTCGAATTCAATTCCTAATGCAAATTTCGGATGGTGACGATGCAACGACTTCTCGTTTTCAACCGGAATAGCCGAGAGGAATTTCGTTCTTTGTATTCAAGGATGGCTCTAACGCCAATTTCAATGATAACAAATCACCTGTCACGATACTTTCTCTTATTGCAATCCTATTGCGTGCTACAGAAAAGGTAGAGTTACACGGGATATTATAGCGCATGCTATTATAGCACATGTAGTCTGAAATTCATCATCTTATTCGCGATCCACAAACACTTCGTATTGTAGTATTTGACTCGATTTATGATCGCGGTAGACAAGTTAAATAAATTCAGGAGAATGAAGTATCACTGAGAATATTCATAAAGTGACAAGAAGATTGATATAATAGTATACAAAGATATAATTACATCTCTAACATATTAATTATTAATTTGATAACATAATCATTTTCATAATTACATCAGAATTGTATCAGTTATATTCGCTTAATTAAAAGAACAAACGATATTTTGCATTAAAATTAAATTATATATGTATGGATTGCAACAAAAAGTTTACTTATCTAAAAAAAATAATGATCATGATTGCAAGTAAAATAATCTGACAATGTTCGTTGCCCTTAAACCGATATTAAATTTATCTTCCCTCCATTTATCTTGTTATTGATGATTAGCACAATGTTGAAAGTCTCGCTTGCATGAAGAAAATTATGATAGGAAACATATCGACTAATATAAACGTATAGGCACTTTCCATTAATAACAAAAAATGAAATAATCGCGAATAAGTGTATCCGTTAATTTGCAATTTATGAGAAAAAAGAGAAGTTAAGTAATATTTTAATTAATAAAACATATATATATAACATGATTGTATACAGAATATTTCATATACAATAGTGGTTATTACTTCACTTTCGATCGCATAACATATATATTTATGCAATAAAATATAATAACAGCGTGTCTAAGTCTGACATTTAAAGACAGAGAAAGTACGTTGCTCACAATCACGTTACTTTATAACAGCTTATTATACACCTGTAAATTGCCTTCTTAGAAATATAAAAACTGTTCTTCCGCTACATTTTTTCCGCGACACTTTTTCTATAATATTTTTAATTACTTAATAAAATAGAAAATGTACTATACTAGAAAAAGAGTCTGGTTACATTAATTGGAGTTATAGTTCAA
Source organism: Atta cephalotes (assembly GCF_000143395.1). Classification (NCBI taxonomy): domain Eukaryota; kingdom Metazoa; phylum Arthropoda; class Insecta; order Hymenoptera; family Formicidae; genus Atta; species Atta cephalotes. Next base: position 319,122 of record NW_012130085.1, read on the forward strand.
AATGGGTAAGTCAACCAGAATTTTCGGGTTAATTTATTCGCAACCAGAAATTTTTCTCAGTGTACAAACAAAAATTCTCTATCAATCAAAAGGCATCAAAATATAAGAAGTTATAGCCATCATATAGATGACATAGCTGCTATGATAAAATCTGTTAAATGTATCTTTATTGAAATCATACGAGAAGATGCGCATCCATGTTTCTTTATGAATAGTTTCGTATACGCAACAGAGCACTTAAACTGCACGCCTCGGTCAGAATGTTTCGACACCAATCGTGTTATTGCAAAGTTCAAGAGTACTTTTATTGCTTTCCCTCCCGCATCCAACCACTTTCACTTCTCCTCTTCCTACCTTTTTAAGCGCGTGTCGTGCGATTAGCCGCAGAAATGCAGGTATTCATGATGAAAACTGGTACTAGTCGCACGTGAAATCGATAATAGTCGTAGCCACGGACGATCCAAGTGTCTCGAGATATTGCATTCCGTGATGGTAAAGGTCGTACCTCTTGAAGTCGTCTGCATTCGTCGCGACTCTCTCCCTATTTCGACGCATCTTCCATCGACATGGATCACGCTCGCTTAATCGTTGCAAAATTTTATCTCCTGCATCCAACGGACCTTTTATGGTCCTTTTAGGAAACTTTAACGAAGACGCGGCTTTATTATTACGAAAAAATATCGCGTATTTGAAAGAATTAAATGGATCTTTTTCAAACGAGGTAAGAAATGCAAAACCTACGCTCGTCATGAAACGCTATGAGCTTAGGCTGAGAGATCATATAAATGGTCTATTTTATTCGTAGCGCCTCATCAAGATTACTGGAGGTTAGTCGCGTAAGATATAATTCCAACCACGAACGTTGATTCGCTGCATCATTTTTACAGAATTATTTGCTACGCGAAATTACTGCACTGGCAGTAATTGTAATTAAGATCAAATATCCTTTAATTATTAAAAATTTACTTGCAGAAAAATCATCTAGAAGCGGGAGTCTTCTAGAAGCGAGAGAGATCAAGTTCAGTAAATGAATAAAACAAGCTCATGATTTTTTTAATTTTATTAAACGCTCAAATTAATTTTATATATCAGACAAATTAATTTAAATTTATTATTAAATATATATATATAAATTATTAAGTTTATTAACATGGAAGGCGCAGTTTCCTATTTGTAATTATCCATAAATATGTTTTATGATATTCTATTCTTTTCTCAGAGATCACTACTTCCTTGGAATTTCTGAGGATCATTTTCAACAGGAAGACATGCATGAAGAACTATAAAGTGTGTGAAAAAAGATCGAACCGAATCGGATCGAGGTCGATGGCTCTAAGCATGATCGATCGATCCGATCTATACTTCGCTTTATGTGCTTCTCGATTTCTATCCGTGATTTTTATTGACCACTTTACTGATCGGCCGTGATCCTTATTGCCACATAGATGCAGATATATTGCACGCGCGGGAAATATGCACCTAAATCGTTCGTGAGAAGGTCGAATTCTGAGATCTCGGCTTTGCAATGCTCCAAGTTTATCTCGTTACAGATTTGGCTCTGTAAAGTAGTTTACACGGTACGCCTACGTAACCGAGTAACATGATCTGGAAATCGATTTCCTGAGACATAATCACGTTCTAATTCTATGTAGACCATCTTACACGAACTACGATAGATAACCTGATATTTATACATATGGCGATAAGAAAATTTCTTGGACAAAACAGGAATCTAATATTTCATGTATTAGGCAAAAATATTGAAATATATTAATAATAAAATAATAAAAAATTTTTAATATGCTAGAAACAACGATTTTATACATGAGCTACGATAAATAGAAAATTCTAATTTTACAAACCACAAACAATTGTTATAATCAATTTTATTAAATCGTTTAGTGTTCACTGTTATCTTTTATAACAAAATCTTACCGCAGACCAAAAGCCGAGGATATCAATGAGAATCGTGAGAAGACTAGTATTGTAACCGCACTCGCGGTCACATTTTTTTGTCGAGGATAACCACGTAGAGAAAAGAATGATTTTACGAGAGCACGATCTCGCGTTGAAACGTATATAAAGAGTGATTTATGATCGGTAGAAGCGGTCGGAACGCAGGAAGAAGATGAGGATGCACCCTCAGTGGTTACTCGATTCTCGACCCTTGAGCCGCGACACGTTATTTATGCGCAACACACACGGGGTGTCGTTTTTCAGTCGTGCACCTTTACGGACTTTTTACGTATTTTGATGTCAGAGGAACCGCAAAACTGCATACGAATGTTTAACTTTTGTGGTTGACCTACGTGCCATCACTCCATAAAAAACGTCATCGAGACGACAGGGATATGTCAACAAACGGATATCAATTACATCCGATATCATATATTCTTATTCTCTATATTTTAATCGTTTTTAAATATCTTAATGTACACTGAAGAAGACTATTTTAGACACACAATTTACAATTTAATATATACTGAAAAAGAATATTTTAAAAATATAATTCAATTTTTCGAAGAAAAGATAAATTTATACACTTTACTGCCGCCTAATATATATTTTTGTCTGTTTAAAATAAATTATTTTCAAATGTAACTCGAGACCACCATGACTATATAAACACATATTCTAACGGTTCAGAAAATGTTCATCATTCATGATGAAACAAACATTATCACAAAGCATGTTAGTACAATGAGAATAAAAGACTCTCTTGCATCTGTCGTTCTTACTGCCTAGGGAGTGGTGTCAACCTGTTGAAAACTCTACAGTCCGCGTTTAACACGAAAGTTTACAGCTGTCAGATGATTCTCAGAATGAAAAGCGAGAGCCTCTGCAATCGATGGATCATGTGTTCGCATAACAGTGCTGAGAGGTGATTAGGGTGAATGGCCGTAAATAGTTACTATAAACCATCTCTTAGATTATTACAGCATCGTAAATCTTGTACTTGTGTATACAGATATACTTTATTTAGACTTATTATGGAGTAAAAATATGCCTTTTTTATATCAATAAAAATTATGTTGTACTAATTTCATGTCATTAATTACACACATTAATAATTTTATTTATTTTCGGTTATTTTACGATATCATAATGGATAATTATTTGTGACAAAAATGTTGTAGACCAGAATTTATGAGAGTTCGCGTATAGGGCTTTAAAGAGAATCATCGAATTTCAATGCAATATTGAGAGAAAGCAGTCGAGTAACTATTCAACCAAATATAATTCAGGTGATTATGAGAGAATACATGGGAGAATGCATTATTATCGCTTTGTAATTTGCTATAAGCACCCTTCCTCTTCCGACGTTTAATTCAACGTTACCCGCTCTAATTAAAGAGCAAAAGCATGAAACATGTGGCGACATAGCGACCCCACTACATTCGATAGAAGAATATAATACAAAAATCGCTCTCTGGTATGCTCGAGTTTCAACTACTATTGTAATCGCACCTGGTAATGATTCAAAATCATTATGCGAAAAATAAACGATTTAAATGAATAACCACACGTTGTTGCAAAAATATACATTTCGTCATAGATTCGCCCAGATTTTCTTGTGCTTGCTTAATTCTGCCAACACGATTATGTCAGCCTTTGAGATTGTCGATGCTAGTAGCTAGAAATATCGTGTTTCACATCTAAAAAAGGCCGTGATTAATAATGCAATGTAATGGAATGCAAGGCAATACTATAATAATCATTGCAAATCTCTCGATATAGCATTTATTACGTAAATCAATCATTAATTAAACTAACAAAATCTTAAGTAGAAAAAATTGTATTAACATCAACTGTCCGCCAAATATATCTATTTCCTCCATTTTTGATGTCACTCTTTGCTTTCTTCCCTTCGACAAAGACTTCCTACGAGCTACGAGACGACAACTCTCGACGTTCGTCTTGGTTGCATGTGACTTGCACATCCTATGCACCGCTCAGTTATTCTTAGACCGTAAAACGTTTATTTTTCTCGGCTTAAAAGGTTTCAAACTATGGGGTCTACATATGAGTACGTGCGCTCTAATAACTCGACGATGTTACGCACATATATGCATCAGTGATGCGTATATAGAAGCTATAAATTCTTCAACCAAGACTCCTTCATATAGTAATAATGAAATTCACGGGATTATTCGCGAGACCTTTTCTTATGTAATTCTATTGCGATGATTAATAGTCGATCGTTACGCAGATTTCCGACTGAAAGATCACTGATATTTTAATACATCAACAATAAGTAGTAATTATTACCAAGAAATAGCTTACCTCATCTTTTCTAAGTATACAGAGATCTTACAGATATTAAAAGTCAAACTTTCTAAAATTGGATTATTTCAATATCAAAACAATTAGTGAATTTTAATAATTTCATAATTTTAATAATTTTAACTTAAAATATTTTTAATGAATTAAACTATACATTAATTATATAACAAAAAATTATCTTGTTGGAGAATTATTATAAAATTATTTCTCAACTTTGATTTGAGTTTAAAACGAAATATTAGCTAGAAATTTAAATGTCAAAATAATCAATGAATTCTGATAGCTTCTAGTTACGAGGATTTTATATCAATATATCCATTCAATCGCGAGAAGAACTATCTGACCTTTTTTCTCTGTCTGGCTTTTTTAAAGAAGGTCGATATCTTAATCCACATGCATTTAGTAGCTTGTGTGAAACTGAAGATTCTATCTGACTATAGCGTATAAGATGGTGTTGCGATCGAATACATATGCATTATTACGAGGCAACGTATATATTAGATACATTGATAAGAGTTATAATGAATATGATAAATTTCCATGCACGAGCATACCACCAACAGATTGAATCATTTCAACGAATGTCAAGATTAGATTATCCCCAGAAATAATGACTAATTCAATTTTCTTTACATCGCGAAATATATTCAAAATATTCGCATCAGTTAAATGAATATTCTATGTATGTTATCATTTAAATTACAAAATGTCGCTCTTAATAATGTCACGGTTACTTTTGGATTTCAATTTTATTTAAATTGTGTTCAAAAACTTTAACAAGATTATATACAAAATCCTGAAATTCGCGAATCAAAATACCACAAGAAAGTTCTAAAAAAAAAAAAAATTTAAAAGAATTCGTCATTTATTTCTTCAAGCAGGTTTTAAGATATAAAAGTTTTAAACTTTGGTCAATTGCAGATTAATTATAGATTAAACTGTCCGTGAATCGCGAATCGATAATAATCGTAGCAACTCATGGACAAGCAGCCGTTTAATCGTAATTTGTAATTGGCCAATTTTAAATCTTTATATCTAAAAAAACTACTCCTTAAATAAAACATTGTAAATCATTTTTAAACCTATGGTTTCGAAAACTTTCTTGGTATTTTAATTCGATTGATTTGAATTTCAGAGATACCCTGTATATATATTCATATCTGTACCTGTCAATACTAAGTAATTCTAGCAATTTTAGTCATAAATTATTGTTCAACGAGAGAGAATTAAATTTCAAAGAGATTTAATTTCAGCTTTAATATTTTGGAAAAAAATTTCTTTTCGTTTTTTACTTAATTTAATCAAGTGATTACAAATTGCAAAGAGCCTTAGCAAATCGCGATTAAGATAAGTATTAACGAAATTATTCAAGATTGTTTGAACAATTTGATGCGGATCGAATGTAATCGGTCTCGATTCAATCGCGAATCAAAGGAATCTATGCTCGCACAATATTGCTGAGAGTGCAAGGCGAGAGTATTGACGTTTACATAAGCGTCTCTGATGTAATTGATCACGAACGCAATGACTCGGGCGGACCGGTACGCAAACTACTGATTGCATTACAGTGCGATCTATTCGCTGGCGATTCGCGGAGGGGAAAAAAGGATACGAACGTGCGCGCGAGCGTGGGATACAATCAGCTCGCCCCGACTTAATTGTCTAACGCGAAGCAGCCTGTAATCTGTCTCTGATGGAGCTTGGTTTAACGAGCTTCATCAGGTAAAAAAGATCCGCAATGACCGCGCCCATACTCTACACCACGGAATTCCTAGCCTCAGAGAGATAATGCTCTACGAATGTCGTGGCGAGTGGGTAGTTACCGCTTAGTATATCGAAATCAAAAGCGTCCGCCGAGTGCACGTAGAGTTCAAGTGCAGCGATTACTTCGTATCCATCAGCAGACGACGGCGTTAAATTTGCGCCTATAATGATAGTGAGTGAAGGGAAGGAGGGAGGGATTCGAATTTTATATTAAAAGCCGTTCTCCGTTTCCACTCAACTTCCATCTCAATCTATCTAACTCTCCTAATCATCAAAGGAAGTAGTTACTCTTATATCCAATTACGCTTTCTCTAGAACGTGAGTCTTTACCCTTGATGCAATTTTCCGTCATCATATTCATCTATATCTACATCTTTCTAAGTAGATCGAAATACTCTTTTCCTTTTATTGTGCTCTTTAAAAAGTCAGAGAGATTCTATCTGCAATCTTCGGATTGCCTACAGTGGATCGGTCAACGAACTTCCAACGAAGTGCCAAATTATCCGTAACATGCCAAATAGCATAAACATGTGGATATCGATTTCGAAAGGGAAAAGGACTCATCGCTCGTCACGTTATTACTCTATCGTGATGTGTATTTTTTTCCACCAGCAGTGACGAGCCTTTAACGGTGCATTCGAAAACGAATCATTTCAAGAGGCCTTCGCATACGTCTGCGATGTGACATGTCGATATCGGAGGCCTCAGCTCCGGGAGCGTCGCCATACCTAGCCCGTCCATGTGACACGAATAATAGCTAACGGCAAAGCGTATTGCGAACACGCCGGTATCTGAATATCACGCTTTGTCACGCAAATAAGTACGGGCTCGCACGCTAATACACGTCGTGTATTCGCAGTGGGTACATTTATTACTGTTGCAGTTTGCTGCAACGAGAACGTATATGAGATGCGAGAGTTCCTCCAGGAAAATGAGATGATTGATGGTCGAGAGCCATTCGTACTGTCCACGTAGGCATGCGAGAGAGAATACATTTTTACTGTGCTAAATACCAGAGTACGATGAGAGAAACAATCAAAATTATTATCAGAAAGATGTTCACATAAATTACCATTGATGAATTATGGCATTTCGTTTTAAACGTTTAAACTTTCATCAGCGGCATTTGTGATCTTTTCCTACTATAATCTTAAATAAATTATATATGTCACAGGAGATTACGATGAAATCGATTTATTTGTGTATGATAATTTTAATCACATCTATTGAGTTTTCACTATAAATTATCTTATATGCTTATATACAATACATATAAATGGTTTGCAGATATATATATATATATAAATATATATATAAATGAAAGTAATACGTTTATAAATTGAAAAAAACCTCAAATATTTTTGCAAGCCAAATGTAATAATGATAAATGAATTCATAACTATACATAAATATAATTAAAAATGTATACTGACACTTGCTATTAATATTTACATTTTTTTTTAAATCCTCCGCCGACAATGTTAAACTTTAAAGACACAGTTAATGTTTTTACAAGTGTAAGAAAAAAATTTTTTTCAGATTTTATACAATCGGAACGATATAAAAATCCGCATTGAAGATCAAAGATCCAAATTGTAGAGAAAGGGCAAAAAATTCACATTACTGATGGCAGATTTTTAAATAATTAAATCAACTTTTTTCCATTCTTTATAAGTAAAAATTTATGTAAGATATCTTTATTAATCTTATTATTTTGAACTCTATGTCCACAGAGATACTTTATTTTTTTTATGTTAATTTTTATTCATCAAAATGTTGGAATGCCTGCTCTTTCGATTCCATTTCTTTCTTATAGGCTTTATGAAAATGATTGAATCATGCTAATCTTGAGCTTAATATACATCTTCTTTTTTTAGTACACCGATTATGACAGACTGCTTGAATAAATTCCTGGTTCACCGCTTTCAGGCTTCTTTTTCTCTCCTTCTTAGATACAAATCTCTCGATTATTGTCCTACATTACAATATCAGACATCCTGTTTGACATGTCACTTGTCGTGCGCATTAATTATCATCGATATGCTGTCGATAATCAGCAGATAATGGAGCATCGCCTACATAGCGCATGCGAGCGGGAACAGAAATGCATACATTTTTTCGCCAACGCTTTTCTTTCACCGTGATATTTTATAAATGTCCCCGAGCATACATTTACAATGTAAATTATTAATTCAATTCATGTTCGAGATTTCATAAATACCAGATACTCTTGCTAGTTACATAAAATGTTAGATTTATGTGAAATTTTTACGTTTTCATAATTATATGCTCATAACTAACGTAAACAGATATGTAAATTTAAAAAATCTCTAAACATGCTGAAAAAAAAAACCATACATTGTAGACTGCCAATGCTGACGTTAAAGAATTGCTGCGAGAATAAAGCGGAATGTGAGCGACAAAGATGTTTGTACCACGGGCAAATTCTGCGAATAATCAGATACAGCATGGCATTATTCATAAACGTCGTTTTTCCACGTCATTTTAGCGGGATGCTGCACTAGCGGCATGCACAATTGCACACGCTATATTTATCGCGACAGACGAACGCGTGATAGAAATGCCGCGGGATCGTCTTATTAATTAGATGTAAAACCGACAGGAGATTTTTTCCGACCGTTCCATCCCGGAGAACGAAAGCGAAAGGCCAAACCGCCACGAGGAGATTGTTTTGAAGGATAACCGGCGTGCCTAGCGATATCTATATATAATATTATGCAATTGCACCAGCCAAGCAAATTGAACATGAATTTTAATAAAGCTCGAACGGCGTACTTGTAGTCTCCTGTGTGTTTACGCAAGGAGGGACCATGTATTGCGCAGGGTGTAAACATAATGAGAGCGCCGCATTGTTGAATCTATAGTGTCAAATTTAACTTAACGTGAATCGCCACTACTCCTACTAAATATATCGTTATTTTTTACCAAAACGATAATTAAATTTGACACTATATTGTGTCAATTTACTATGTAATGTTAAATTGACACTATATATGTCAAATATAACCATTATTTTAGTATAAAATAACGATATATTTAGTAGGATCAGTGTTAGACTCATGTTAGGTTAAATTTGACGCTATAGATTTAACAGAGCGAGATAAATGGCAGCTTATACTATAAATGAAGTTGTCGTTTCCTCTAAGCAATTCTTCGGACATTTTCATGCGATTTTTTTCAATAATATTAAACGTTTTGAAACAATATATCATATAATTTTATACATAAGGAAATAAAATATTATTTTTCTAGTATGTTGTCAAGCCCTCAAGATATATCGACGCCATATAACGAGATATTATAAACAAAAGTTATGAAAATGTTCTCATATTTCGGCGAAGTATAAAATTATAAGACTGCGTTAGCTAAGGAAAAATATTTTCTTGCAGTTTTCATGCTTGGACGATGATCCATAAAAGAACGGTACATCGGTTGCATTGGCGCTATTTCGCGGTTAATCATACGACGTTATCGCAACCACGAGAGCGTTCTCGTGCGAACATTTGCATACCTTGAAATAGCACGATGACGTGCACAATTAAAATGCGCACAAACGGGTGCAATTCTGCGCGACAGCTGCGGCCGTTGTGGTACGCAAAAGGGAGGACGAAGACTTAGAGGAAAGAGAATAATGGCTGGAGCAATACACGGAGGGCGCAACATGGAAGAGAATGTTGACCAAGCACAACGCTAAAAATATATGGACGAAAGACGATGAATCCTTCGCCTTCCCGACGTCCGCTGAATCCGCTTTTACCCTCGAAATTATTTGGTGCACCTTTGACAAGGAATTTTTGGCACGCGTGCGAAGCGGGTAAAACAAGGGAGGAAAATTCCGGTTGCCTTAGCTTCAAATAGTTGTTCTCGTACGCAAGCCCTCAAATATAGTACGGAGGTAACTCGAAAGGAATCTCCAGCAGTGATGAAAAATGATTGCTCGTTACTCCCGTTTATTCAACACATTAATCTGCAAATCCCTTGCAACGTTATGGAACGGGATAGTATAATTACAGCTACATTACATACCTTGAACTCAAAACATGTTTATAAATATAACTGTTATAACGGTTGTAGAATATTCTGAAATTGAAATACAAATTTTACGAATAGTCTTAGAAAAATTTAAATTAATTCGTAGCAGATACACATACATTTATCAACGAGAAAAAATTTCTCTTCATTTTCACGAGTCTATAACAGAGATAAAAATCGCCAATATTAATGTAGTTCACGAATATTTCCATGTAAAAAAAACATTTAATTGAATTTCAGAAGCATTTCAAGTTTAATTCAGAACACTTTCGGCGAACAGAACTATAATTATACTTTATGGTTGCATAACTGGCAAATATTGTGAATTTTTGCGCGAAGTAGAATGGCATAAAGTTATACGTTCGATTTAAAAAAATGCGGTGTTCATTGTTACGTAAAAATTCGCGAGATTCATTTCTGCTTACGTATTCACGTGTAATCGCCGAAAATACGATTTTAAAAAGCTCGCCGAGATTGAAAACTCGTTCGCATGACAGCATGTATGTAAAAAGCAATTTGACACAAAAAATCGTTTAACATACAAAATAAGCTGCAATTAATGCAATTGCATGTATGCGTAAGACACAGCGACGTAACATGGTTTCACGATGGGCGCATTTTTACTCGCGATGAATCACGTGAGTCGTATCGTTGCATAATTTGAAATTACATTCCATAGGTAATACATAGTATCAATAATGGCCGACGAGCAACATATCGATGTTTTCGCCTGTTATTAGATTAAAATTACATGCACTAGGTAGACACATTTTAAAGACGCCGCCCTTGAGTGTGCAGAATATTAAACGATAACAAATTACGAAGAAATTAATAATTCTGCATGTTTAATTTCTGCAAGGTCGCGAAATTAAAACTGCTAATTAAATAAAAACTTTCTTGCTGATACATAAAATTATTTACGATCTTATCTAATGAATTAATGAGTTAGTTTAAATGGTTGTTTAAATGCAACGAAGTTTCTAATACCAATTAAAGATCAGATTAATAATAAATTTAAACAATCTCTCGATATTTTGGATGGATTCATGTCTTTTAAAAATTATATTGCTTATAATGACTGTCTATATATCTTTATTTTTTTATATATATGAAGATTAGATTTTGACAATTTCTAAGAAATATCATCGAGCATTCAATCTTAATTCCGAATGTAATTCATAACTCGAAAGTGATATTATTTTCAAGTACTATGTTTACATCAATTTTTCTAATATATTCAGTAAAAATTAAAGATGTTTCTAGTTTTTATTGATTGAAGTACATTGAAAAAAACTTCAATTGGTGACCGCGATTAGTCTGGACCGGATCTTTCTCTCTTTGCAAATCTGGAGCAATCTAGAGAACTTGCTTTGAAGATCTTTTTACTTAACAAGATAATTATTCTATGTAATTATTCTGAAACTTGAAATGAAGTTTATAATAAACTTTGTAATTTTGTTCTTTCTTAATTTAAAGTATTTAAATAAGAATTCCACTTCAGAGCGTTTCACTTTACTATTTCCTGAAGTTCAATACATATAATTAAATACATATTACTGTACGTAACGATTTTTTATTTATTTTAACTTAAATTTTTATAAAATTAGTTACATAATTACTGGAAATGCCATTTTACGGGTATTAGAAAGTTTCGCGAGTAAGTCTGCTGTCGAAACCGGCGAATGTACAAAATGACACTTGAAACACTTGACATTTACTTTTCCTCGTAATACGTATCTCGCGTTCCCAGCTGCCAAACTAGACGAGTTTTAACATGCATTTCCTCCGACGCACATTTTTCAGAGTCTGAAACCTGAAATCTACTAACACAGAAATTCTTTTAAAAAATTAGTCCGGAAATAAACTTGTTGTCAGGTGCGTGCTAATCCGGCGTACCAAGTTTTGTTATGCTTCGTCGGACTTACACTATTCCGTTCGATAGACACGCTCCGGAGTTGCACGTCGATGAATTCGCGGAAGCTAAGAACGATCGTATAACCGTAGAAGCGGATACGCGAATCGGTTGAAGTGAACGATTCGATTACTTGAAACTATCCTAGCGTCAGCAGTACCGTCAGCTTCGTCTTCTATCAATCGTTGTTCGTAGAAGCTCGTAATAGTCTCATGATAAAAATGTAGGAACAACACTGCGCCATATACATGCACCATAGAATAAAGTGAAAGTTGCATACAAATAAATAATATAAAATAGATAAATACAAAATCTAAAATATAAAGTCCATTTTTGTAGCTAAACTAGTATTCACTTTTAAAATTTAAAGTGAAATAGATATATGTTTTTTATTTAGCAAAAGCGAGAGAGTTCTAGTGCAGCCTAGCGAAAGAATAAGAACAGATCTCCTATATTCTGCATATATCCTATTACGAAAAAAGTTATCAAAAATCTAACTGCTAATAAAGACAGTATAAAAAAATCACCGATGTTTAATAATAATCTGTTACTTACATGAAAGAATTATTGTCAATAAAGAAAAATCTACATACGAAGAAACAAACTGAAAAAATCGCTGAACAGACTGAGCTGAAGTAACGCGACACGCGTGTTTTTTCCAATCTTTTATGCTTTGTTCCGTATTTTTTTCAATCTTCTGTCTTCACATATTATTCAGCAAAGTATCTGCGTCGTATGATCTTTTTGCGACATCTCTTTAATGCCGGATAATGTTTCAGAACGATCACAATAGATTTACTCATGAAGGATAGAACAGAATCAGGTCTCACATTTTTCTTGATAAGAAAATGCGTCTGTTAATAGAGTTTTTATTATATCAAAAGAACAAAATAATAGAGAACATAGTTTATATACTTAGTGTTGCATCGAGAAAGGAAAATCAGTCCTTCAGAAACGTCGAAGCAATCGATTAGCAGACGTGCCGACAAATTCTTCATCTGATATCAGTTTAATTTATTGAATAATTTCAAAGAAATGATAAGGCCCGTAACACTTGTTAAACAAAAAGAAAAAATCTGCGTGCTATATTCGCGTAAAGGCTTTCTCCTGATCAATCATTCTTTCAACCTGATTCACGTAACCTATTGTCTTCATTAATTCCCACAAGACGCTTCATCCACGGAAGAAAAATCCAGGCTTGTGTAAAAGGTAAATAATTGGGTTTACTGCGGATAGGAATAGCTAAATTCGTCATTCGTTATATCACTTTATTACATTTTCGTCCTAAGAGCATTATATCGAGTGCATTGAACATTAATATACTCCCATACTCCTTTACAGTACATTAAACCAAGCACATTTTCTTTATCGACATCCTGTGATGCACCCACGATGAGAGATTATTCTCCAGGAACGGATGCGAGATTATTCTTGTTGCCGATATTCCCGTACAAGAACATACGCTAACGCATTGAAGTGAGACACATAAATTCAAACAGAAGAAATTATAAATCTCAGAAACAAATAGAAGAAATTATACAAGAAATTATTATTGGCGTTTTCAATAGTATTTTATCTAAAAAATTTATAACATGGTGAAAGCAGTGGAAAATTCTTAAAACACATTCAGGAGCAATAGGACAAGTTTGAAAAAGAAGATAGAATAGATAAGAAAAATTGTAGAAGCGTATATACAATATTCGACATATAATTATAAAGATTTAATTTTCTTTGGGATTGAGAATTAAGAGAACAGTGCAAGGTAAAACGACATATTAAGATCGGAAGTCATAGAAATGTAACGAAGAAACCTTTAACCTACACTAAATGCGATCGCCATCAATAATTACATATGTATATAATACGTAATAATTATATACGATGCGGACATATCCTAAGTGCTATTTGAGAACAATCATGTGTTATATCGTAAAAAATAATATATTTGAAATAATTGCATAAAATATTTCAAGCGTATCTTATTATGCGTAGCAAATTAACACTTATATTCCCTTAATAACTTTATTTGTTGTTTAATATTAAGAATTTTATTAGTATATATTCATAGCAAATTATGTACAACGTTATAAATATCATGTAGTTGAAAATTTCCAGCAAAACGATTTAAAAGTAATACTCCATGCTGTCGTGATCGTGAATGTGAGAACATTTTTCCCATAGCCCTCTAAAGGGCTCTCTAAAAACTGAAAGTGGTTTTAAACTGGATCGGAACATTAGACCGGTCTTAGAAGCAACGCGTTGTTTTCCTTCGGTCACGAGAGACCACTTCATTGGTCCATTAACATTCCGCGAATACGTGGCCTTTGCAAAGCCGGCCGCATTTACATAAAGTTTAAAGCAGATCCCTGACGTATATCAGAATAAACGATGATAAGTATAGGCACATTGATTATCATTTTACTTATGGTTTAGTAATCTGATACTTAACATATACAGCGCAATTATTCTGCTTCGCTAAAACACCATATTCGATAAATTCGCCGCAAGTCTTGATTGCTGCTTTTTATTTTAAACATTGTTTACGAATTTATGTATTATACGAAACACTGAATTGTATTTGATATAGTTGAATAACAAATCTTCAATAAAATACATACATCTAATTGCAAAATAATTTTATATATTTCAAACTAGTTCTTCAGAAGTTTTCAGAAATATTTTTGCATACAAATTTTTAAATTATGCAAAAGAATAATATTAATATTAAATAGCTGCTTAATATTAAATAACATATTAATTAATATTAAATAGTTTTCCATAAAATTTTTTTAATATAACTGATGATCAGCATATAGAACGTTCTATAACACAATAATTAAAATTACTAATAAAAGAAAAAATCAATATTATTCACTGATTCTAAATTTTAAATATAAAAAAATTAATTTAATAGAATAAATGCCGAGAAACGTTAAAATCTGAAACGTTAAAATCTGCGAACTGTTTTATTAATTTTTCGTATTTACTTCAAGAACGTAGGCACTTATATACGAGACTAGGACTAATAATAATAAAAATAAAGTTGCTCCAGTATTACGAAGAGTATGCGATGGATAATACCTTTGTTTAATTAAATATTGAAAAATGAAATAATTTTTATCTTTTATATTAAACATGCATATTGACTTACAATTTTTTGCACACGTGCAATATACGAAAACAAACACTGTGCTATGCAAAAATGAGAAAAATATTATGTAATTCTATACTATTCTATGAAATGCAAACTTCACATATTTTTAGATTGGGATAATATAGTCTCTGCAAAACAGCTCATCGTCTAATGACATCACGCACAATTTTGCAAGATTGAAAAACCTGTTTCTGCTGGTTATGATAATAACGTATTAAACGAAAGAAAGAATAAAATAAAGTAAATAATGTATAAAATATATATATATATTTATATTGCATTAAATTATATTATTAAACTATAATAATTTTAGTGTGTTTAATTTTTGTTTTTATCTTTCATTGAATAAAACCTAAATGTTACCTAAACAACATTAAAAACGTATTATTTATATTTATAACAATCTAAAATTTTTACATATCGTAAATAAATACTACAAAGTGTTAATTAAAATATGCAAAAAAATTTCAATTAAGATTATCGTAATCAGAATTTGAGTGCATCAATAAATAACATGATATATTATACTTGGTAACAAAAATATTCTTCAAAAATATTCTTCAAATTCCTAATAGAATTGGATTCATTCAGCAGACTCAACTAAGCGTTAGCTGCTATTACTGTATTCTTCCAGATTCTAAAGATTTGATTAGATGATCTAGAACAATACACTAATAATAGCGAGCGCTCAACTGTTGAGTCTGTTAAACGCATTATGACTAATGGAAAAGATAATGGTTACCACAATATTATATTGCGTCTAAATATTCGATTTATGGAACATTTCAATATAGTGACAGAAGAATTCCATTGTATTGCAAATACGTGCACTATCGGGGTATACGCTTTTAAATGCCTCGCTTTTAAATGCTTTACCGGCGATAGCGTCGCTTTATAATGCACCGAGCGTAATCCTTATTAGCAACATTAGCGTACTCGTCGGTGATAAGACGCATGCCAATGCAGATAAACTTAAGGCCAGTCGTTTCAAGCTACGATCGGACAAGCTCTTTAGGCGTATTTGCGAGCACAACGCAATACGCGATTCACCCACGCACTTGAATTCAAGTACACGTATTACACGTCTCCCGTAAAGCAGATATTATGTCAAACTGATATCCGAGACACGTCGCCATGTACGTGTGTTGAGAAAATGCATCAGTCTCACCAGGTAAAGTCTAGTACCGGATCTCGCCAACACATCGATATAAGACCGGACATGGTCATTCGCGAAAGCTTGTTATCTCTGACGTACGCCTCTAGATGCTCCGAAGAATATCGAGGATCACGCGCGAAACCTTAGATAACGCTTCGCTGAATTGGAATGTGAAACACGATATATTTGTGTAAACAAATGTATCATGTGTGCTCGAAAAAAGTCGTAATAAGAAACAATTCTCGAATCGATATGATAGATTGATTTTAATAGAATAAATTCCATACGAAGAATTTCAGTTGTGATTTATTTATTAAACAAGGTCCAGATAATGGCTGTGATCAGTAAATAACTGCATTAACTCTCTGTCAGCAATGTTGGAAAGGCACAGTCAATTTTTTGATTGTGCATTCTGTGATTTAAATTTAAATAATAATAAAAGAATTAAAAAATAATCAATAAAAAAAACAAGGAAGCCAAAAAAAGCTACTTTATTTTTTTATATAAATTTAAAATATTTGTAAAAAATAAGTAAATTCACGGAAAGAACGATTTTGCTGAAATATTCAAAATTTTAGCTAAATATAAATCTGAAAAAAATTATAGATAATAAAGACTATCAGACTAGATCATCGAAACAACTATGTAGGATGTTGGTAAGAAACAATTATGTAGGATGTTGATTGCTAGGTATCAAAATATTATTGCGGCAATGCTCATCATGCGTCAGATTCCTATAAAATTATTTTGATAGTAACAAATAACAAAATTATTTTTAGACCTATTCTCTAAATTCTTTGGAGTGGAATCTCATTTTAAAAGTGAAAACTGAGTTAATCTTGAAAAGGAATGACTTCATTTTCAATCTTTAAAAATGAGATTTCACTTTTCAGAATGAAAATTCACTCTAAAAGTTTTAGAGAGTAGCTAAATGTTTATTTTATATTAATTATATAATTACTTCAGCAAATTCATTCTTACAATCCAATTTCTATAATAATTAAAACTCCTTATTAAAACTTTCACAAGTAATGTAAAAATATTTTTCAGATTTTTATACAATCCAGAACAATATAAAAATCCGAAGTTCAAAGATCTAAGTTGCAAAGGATGAAAATTTAACATTGACGAAAGCAAAACAAAAGGTTAAAAATATTTTGTCAAATAAATTCATAATGGAAATTAACGATTTTATTTTTGTCTTTAACAAAACGTTAATAATTTGTGATCATAATGGAGTAGATTAATCGAACAAGTTAGTTAAATTTTAATCAAAATTTATCAACTAATACCAAAGTTTGATGATAACGCGTTAAATTAATGGACCAGAAACTCCAGCTCACGATCGAATGGCACGATACGTGAAAGGATTAAAATATGTAAAAGGTTAATGGATGCGCGATTGCGAATATCTAGCAACGTTTCCCGCGAGCATCCCGCGTGCATAAATTCAAGTGCACATTTTGAGCCGGTTGCTAACGCGTTTGTGTCGAGCGCGAGGCAAACGTTCGCGCATCCGTCAGTCGCGCCAGGTAAATTCCCACTCGGGTCGAGGCACTCGCCAACGCAAATACCCGAAGGAACTTTGTGCAATAACAAACGAGATCGCATCGACTCGCATCTAAATACTGCAGTGACATGCCTATGTAGGTGCAGCATCTAGAGAAGAACGCGAGGATCGCAAAGCGATCTTTACATGAGTAATCTTCGCGTATCTTCGCGGCGTGTTTTGTCGCACGAGGCATCGTCTTGCACGATTTATTCGCACGTGGAAGACGCACGCTCTGAATAGCGCGGAACAAAACCACCTAACCCTGAGCGGCCCGCCGGAAATAATGCATCTCGATTTGCATCCATTCAACAGCCGAGACAGATTCAAGACAGACATAGGGAGACAGTTCCGCATCTCATCGAGCCATGCAGAATGCAACGACTGTTGAAAATTGTGCACGGTCAGCCACTCTCGCGTTTATGAAATACGTCACCGGACCTGCGTGCACTGGCGACAATATTTCATCATCGGATGAGTCGCTCTATCGCGAATGTTTATCCTATAAAAATTGTTATTTTCTTTTTATCCAAAACCGGCGAGCGTTTCCGTTATTCGCAGCGGATTATTATAAATTATAAACTGGTAAAACGGGTTTTTATAATAGTAGTACTTATGTCTGTAATTCGTTAATAATTACTATCTGCTACATAGATCGCGCAAAAATAATACATCAATGTAAAATACGTGAAATAACGTGATTTTTACTTTATCGTTGCATTATTAGTCTATTTAATTAAATAAATAATTAAAAATATACAAAACTGTTATAAAAGAATATTAAAAAGTTCAGTTAAATATCCGATACAAAAAATTGAAAACTGACAGATGTCAGTTTAGTAATAAAGTAATAAAATAAAATAATTCATCTACAAATAAAAGAAATTATAATTATAAATATTACGATGTATGTTTATTGTGTATCAATTATTTTCTATTTGTTTTGCTACATCTCTATATTCATATATATATTATTTGCATTGATCGTGGACAGAATATTTTCATTACAAACAATCATCAAAATCTAACAAGTGTTTAAGACTCAAGTCTCAAAAAAATCCACTCACGTTCAATCTGGGCACCGAGGCCGACCTGCCGTTGACTCTCCTGCGTCTTAAAATCCTCGCTCGCTCGCGATCTCTTCTGGTACATCTACCATCCTGCCGAGACACTAGGCCGATTTGGGGTGCGTCTTCGAGAAATCGCATCCCGAGCAGAATGCAACTTCCCTCCTCGTCAACACCCGCCACAGTACTACCGCAGTTCCGCATTCCATCGGCACTCACGTCGCTCGTTATCGTGCACTGCGATAGATCCTCGGAGGATCTCGAGAAAGCTCTCGAACCTGGTCGATGTCTCTTTCGTTCAATCACGAAGGACGAGGCTCTCGTACGCCGTGCGAGATCGACCTGTGGCACGATTCGCCTAGCGATCAACTGCTCCGTTTTCGTCGCAAATTCCTGCGACCTACCCGACCGTGATTCAATCTTCGAACGATATCTTATTGCCTGAACGTTGTCGGTGACGTGATTCGATGAAGGTGACACACTTCCTTCTAAAGGCGAATTTTCGACGCAAGTATGCTCTTTGGTATTCTTCGTCGCCTCGTCGCTTTGGTTTCTCGAGGAATCGTCCGCGAGAATCGTCTGCTCACCGGTTCCAGGCGCGGAGACGCTTCTCCTCAAGACGCGTCTTCGTGCCTCGATCCTGGAGGATGCCTGGATAGAGCGTGTCAACGTGTCGCGATATTGCGGATTCACTACCGTCTTATGTCCATCCTCCTCCAAAGTGTTTCTTCCATTGATAATCTCCAGAGTTTCAGACGTCGTCCCGTAAACCTCTCGACTCAAGACGAAACTTGCGCTTCGAGATCCCTTAAAAGCGTGCACATCATGAACGATTCGCGAGGGACCCTTCAAGGACTGATTCTTACGAAATTCTCGCGATGGTTTCTTCGGCGGTGATTCGAAATCATCGACTTTTCTTTGGATGCCTGATGGCACAATTTGTTTGTCGATCTCCAGCGTCGTCGCGCCGTCGTCGCTCTCGCGACGCTCCACGTAGTTGTCGTCGTAAATTCGCTCTTCTGATCGCCGCGACGTCTCACGCGCTTCGTCGACGTCGACGCACTGACGTACGGAGATCAGACGGCAGCCGCCGTCGTCCCCACTATCCTCTTCGCTGATATACATCCGAAATAACTAGGCGTCGCACGTCATCGTCGCGTTGCAACGCGACATTTTACCACGAAACCGCGTCAGTTTCCTTCTTTCGGCTAGAAAAATCGCCGGCTCTTCGGGATCTTTCATGTTTTATCTCTTCTTTCCTCGGAAACAGATAGGTGTATAGTGATCTCGTAGTTTGCCAAATATATCTGCGCACCGTTTCGTGGGAAATCCATCCGCAAGTATACACTGATTTGTGAAGTGCGAAGTTGTGTCACATCTATGATGTCCGTGACAATTATTATTTATGATGGACTTTCAGGAAATTCTTATGCGGTGCTTTTCCTTGATCCCTCTTTCAAGCTTCGAACGTCAGAGTTGGATGGCGTGTGCCACTTGGCTATTAATTAACGTCTCAGCGTGACGTCTCGTGTCGGTCGAATGTTTGAGCGATCTTCCGTATAATTAGTTGGGAAGAAAGCAATTTTCCTTTTAATGTCATTTCTATTACTGTGTAACTCAGTCATCTTTTTTTTGGACGCACAGCGTACCGATTTATTTAAGGGACTGAGACTAGAATAGTAATAACAATAATTAACAAGCGCTTTTGGCGTGTAATATATTTTATAAATAAATTTTATCGTTAATATTTAAAAGAATGAACTAAGAATCGAATAAAAGAAATGACATAATTAAGAAGCATCCTATATATCCTTATTATTCACAATCGTTAACTGCGAAACGAAGGCGTCGCAGTAGCGGATTTTAAAAATATATTCATTGAATATCCGTCCTTTCTGTTATATGCGGATGCATTCGAAATAAAATATACGTTTGAATGCAATTTTCTATTAGCATTCGTGCCACGTCGAGCTGTGCACCAGAAAAAAAACACAAGTGCTCCATCAAACATAAATCATGAAATAATGGTCTTCGCTCTTTACAATTAACACAGAAGTATTCATCAACAGAAATAAAATTTCTTGCGATAAAGAAGGCTTGACGATCTCTTTAAGGAATTTATTATTATTCTTCGACAATAACTCGCTTTTCCAAATGTTGATGTGTTTTCATATATTTTGTTTTCGCGACATACGTCGCTCACTCCAGCATTGCTTTACGCAAAGTTCAAGAGAAATATTTTCAACTAACAATTAAGACAAGAATTCTAAATGTAATAAACTCCGTTGTAAGGCAATTTATCCTTGTGAAAATTAACGTCATGTGATCGATCTTCGAGCATGAGTATCGTGCAAAAGAGATCGAAAGGGACAGCGCGTGCTACGTCGCGTAATTACATTACAATAATTAGTACTCATTAGATCTCTCACAATATCGGAGCGCCATAGTGAAAAATCATATTACATTACACATCAATTCTTACAAACGATGTTAATTATAAGCGCAATTATATTGGAAAATAAGATTGAACATCAACGAAAATCGAGGAAAAATAAAATCTTCATGCAAAATAAAACTCACAGACGACAGTTTAAATTAACACATCATCAATTCAATCGCAGCACTTATATAAGAGCTTAGTGACTAAAATATGTCACTTTTTATCAATTATATCGTATCTATTTTTTTATATTTTCAATTTGAAGGCAAATCAAGGTAACGTCTTCGGAGGAAAAAGTCTATCCATGCATTTGAATTCTCACGCACCTAGGGGATTCTGTTCTTTTTTTTCTCGATTTTCACCTCGATCGATCACTGACGATGAGCAGTGGCTCACCGCCGACTTAGCGTAGGTCGGACACGCGCGAGCGGAAAAAGAGACGCACAGGCGTCGAGAGCCGTTGGCCTACTGCGCCGGTACCTAATCCCATACAGCCGGCACGGTGTACGCGATACGACACGCCGCGTGCACACACATACACGTACGGGTGGTACTATCGCACAGACGCGTGTGTACACGCGGCTCTACACGAGCAACGAGAGATACACAGGCGCAAGCTTCCATTCCGTTCCATTCCGCCATTCCATTCGAGCCGCGCGCCTCGCGTCTAAACTCTCACCGGTGCTTGGATCTCTCGCCACCGCACGCCACGCCGTGCTTGTTTCATGCCTCCTTTCATATGCGATGCGTGTACACGCGTGTTCATATACGCGCGAATGCGCGTGTGTCGACCGCCGACATCCTCCAATCGGCAGGGACCGATTGCAAGCACTCGCGGCTTGGAATGCCTTTTCCTTTCGGAAACCTCGGATCGCGGACCGGTTACGACCGCGATACCGCACACGCATGACCGAGAATTATTAGGAATTATCGAAAATTGATACCAGACTGGGAGGGGCTCGGAAAAGACCGGGGAGGAGCACCGAAGGATAATGCGGGGGAGTTGTGCGAAGGTATTATTTGAGACGGTATTCTTAGAAAAGTGTTTAGGAGCAGCGCCAACGGCACTGCTTTGGATCACGATCAGTTCAAAATTGTTCAACTCAGTTTTTTATAAATGGAAGATAAAACTACGCTCACTGATCGATACAACTTTAAACATCCAGAATTCATTTAAGTCATTCTTTTAAAAAAAAGTATCAAATTTATTGGAATTATATTATAGAAAATATTAATACAGTATTTTAATGCAATACTATTTAAGGCTCCTGCCTACTCGCTGCAACAATAAATTATAAATAAATGTCAGAAATGAGAAAAATATATAAAGAAAATTCTTGTTAACTATATTAAATGCGAGTATTTTTTAATAATAAAACATTTGCAATCGATAAAATAAAACTCTCCTTATGTTATCTTATTTATCAAGGAATATTCATATATTTGAAATTGAATTATAATTCAATTTCAAATAACCAAAAAACGCGTAACAAGTTGTATGACATTGCAGCTCGAATTTAAGATAAATACAATATGATTTTCTTTTTCCGAAATAAAAAGAGAGTTCGGAATATATTTTACAAGTGTAATCTATTAAATACAAATATATTGTTTTTTATTAAAAAATATTTCTATTTTAATATATTTTGCAACAATTTTTATACGTATTTTCTCTCTTTCGATGTTATCAGTCTAAAGATGATGAGTTAGAAGCTTTAATACGTTTTTTAAATTTTGTTTTTCCTTCTTATACAAAAAAATGAACGAAATGTTAGTTATATCTAATTTCTAGTTATATTTTTATATTTTATTTTAATCAAGAAGGGAGTGTCTAATACTTTTGAGACTTTCACGAATATTTTCTTCAGAGGTGCCAAAGGGTTTACGGGTTATTGCCGTGTCGTAATCCATTGCTAATGCCAATGTTTCGTGAACCTTGCTGTTCACTTCATCAAGGAGAGACTGAATTTGTATCAGTGCGCTCCTCGCCCTCGCCGAGAGGAAATGTGTGTTTAAAAGAATCATAAAAAATTCACATTTATAACGGTATTTCCATAATTTTCCGATAATTATGGCATGTTTGTTTCGAATACATATACGCAGTCAAACATCAATATCGAAGGAAGCGACCCGCATGTCATTAATGGACGCAGTTTGCCTTTGCGAAAACATTATCGGACCTGCGCATATCGTTTTCCGTTTGTGAGTTTACGCCCGGTGTAAAGTTTCACTTTGAGGTGCACATTGCTGTAGACCGTCACCTATCTTCCGGATTTTTCTTCTTGGCTAACTATGTCAAAGAGAGAAGATAGCACGCTAATGCTTTCTCATTACATTTCAGAGCGAGCTCGAAAGATATTTCTCTCTATTTTATACGAATTTTTTCACGTGGTATCTTAAACTCATCTAATAATAACAAAATTTGAAAAGATAAAAACGACGACGCTATAATTCTCAAGATCTATTTATATCTTTATTTTAAGAGATATCAACTCGATATGCAAAAAATGTATTTTGCATTCGTGATTAAGACCTTTAGTTTCTAGCCTCTATAAAAAATAAGAAAATCATACATTTTCGAAGAATAAACAATAATAATTCGCAAAGTTGTATTTATTCTAATAGAAGAGAACTGTAATCGATAGAAATTTCATATGCAATCATTCTTTCATCATCTGTGAAAGCACTTTCTCTTTTGGAAATGGTTCTCATGATTTTTAAATGTAAACCTTAAAACAGGTGATAAAGATTGATCCATGGATTTCAATCCATAAAAGGTATTTAGAAAGCGTTTGTCTGCAAACCGTTTTTATCACAGCTACATAATTTGTAGCTGTGATAATACAAAAAATAATACAAAAAAAAATGCGCGAACTCTTTTCGATACATATTTTCAATCTCGATACGTTTGATAAGAAACCTTTGTATATCTAATTTACATATGCATTTTGAGCGGGGGAGGGGGGTGCAGCATTCTTGTTCGAGTCGCGTGCGAATTCGTTTACGCACGTGCAGACAGGATTTCATTAATTGCTTGGCACAGTCCGCTCATTTATTTTGACACGTGATCTCACGATCCTCTCCGTTAATGATCGCATACGTCACCATTAATTATAACGCACGCGATCAGTACGCGCGGATAACAAGTTCAGAAATAATCGCCAGCTCGTACACTGCTGAATTATCATAATTCCATGCTAATAATAATTGTTCTTAATGAGCGTGCCTAATATCCGTTTCGTTACGATATAAAATATTAGGCTAATCATGAAGTTTGGCGAGAATAACGAAGTAATTCAAGATGGATTTTAATAAAATCATTAAAATTTTATTAATCTATTGAAATTAATTTCCTTAATTGAGATTGAAACACTCATCGCCTTTTTTGACATTAATAAAATTTACATTGAAAAATGAGTAATAAATATAGATTACTGAAATAAAAAGTATATGATACCTGTGGATTTTTATCATAATTAATAGGTAAATATTAAAAATTTAATATTTTGGCAATATAAACACAGAATTTTGAAAAAAATCTTGAAAGTAACATTAAATCATTCTATGTATACTAATGATGGAGAAATTAAAGCAGTTAATTAGAAAAGATATATAATCCTATAAATATAATTACACAAAAAGTATGGCACACGTGAGATAATGAGTATATTCTTTGTGGGCTGATAGATTATGCTTAAGAGAAAATTTATGTTTTCGTATAATCGTGCAGCAACTCATCCGCGAGTTATAATGAATAAGTCTCATTTAATAATTTAATGATTAATTAATTTTAAACAATTAAAAATGCATTCTCGTTCAATCATAGATAACATTGAAAAGTACATACAACGCATGTGAATTAGTTTTTGTAATAATCAACTACTTAACTACATGTCGCGATGGATGCATTGAAGATCATTGCTAATCTGCGTTGAGCGCATTTTTCTTCGCGATATCTGATTCCAGTATACGCAACTCTCACCGTCTATGGCTCATTAATTCTCTCTCACGCTATTCGAGAAAAAACCACTACAGATCCGAACTCCTGTCTTACCCTTGAATCATGTTGATGAGTGCGACATAATGCAACGGGAACAGGAATTTGGTCGATATTTCAATGTCGGAACCTGTGAAATTACCATGTGACACCCGATGCGGCAGTAAAAAAAGGGATCCACATTAATCTACCATTATCATCAAATCCATCTCACGTACTCTGAGCCTGATGTAACTGTACATTGTACATACGCGACGTATTGATTTCAGCGCCTTATAACGGATTTTGTATACATTCTGTATATGATCGATTGATTATATCTATATATCTCATTTATCTTATGTAACCCAGGGAAAAAAATATTAAAAAATTCAAAAGAAAACCAGTTCAAGTGTTTCATACGAATTCTAAAAATATAAAAATTCGATATAAAGTACACTCGCGCGCGGAAGAACTTCTTTCACAGAATAAATTTTAAGAAATATTATTTTCAAAACTTTGTTTATTTGAAAAAGATAAACAGCATACATAAACATTTTTACAGAAGATAATGAAATAATCATCAAGTCATTAACATCTCTCTTGTTGTATTTCATTTTCATAAAGGAGGTGCAAGCAATATAACAGCTGTACAGCGTAATAGTCCCTTTTTGTTAAAATAACACTATCTTGCGTTCCTTAATCTAACTAACAAGCCGCTTAAGTAGAATTCTCTCGGTGGCGCGCAACTTAAATTATACGAGGCACTTTCATTGCAAATGCACCATTGTATGCACGCGCAAGTACATTGTTTGTTATGCGAATGTCGCATTATTCTTCTGAGCTAATGAACTCGTGTCATCAGTTGTAACCTCAACGTCCTTGAGCAAATCCATAAACGCTTGGCTTCTCATTACGATCGCCTCCTAGCCGCAAATATCCAACTAGGAATGCAGATATAGCCTACGTCCTCCGTGCTCTCGGATCCGCTTACGATGATCGTATCGGTAATAACCGCTTTCTATGCACGGATTATATTACTGATTAACTGAGTGATCTCGATTATCTCAACAATAGAAAGCTAACAATTCAGTGTCAGCTGGATTTAAATGTGAAATGCAGATATATTATACAAATCAATTATATAACTGAAATCGAGTTTTTTTATCCAACAATCTGCATTTAGCCTTGTAATAGTATTTATTCTTGTTACGCATGAAAGTAAAGATGAATAAATCATGAAGATAATTAAATAACAATATGAAATATATCTATATTTTGCTACTGGCGAAATAAATGTTTCGTCTTGTTATTATTAATCAATTTGTCACATTGCAACGTACAAGAAACAGTATAGAAAAAATATAAGCAAAAAAAACATCAGTAATATGCAAAAAAGAAAATTATGCAAGCTAATAGACAAAGCAGCATGAGAACTATGTCGGTCGAGGGATCGGCGGTTTGTCGGTTCAGGAATCCGGCTTATGACAATTCATGAATAATAACATCGTGTAAGGAGGAACCGAAGGTACAGTTACATTTTCCACTCATTTCTACGCAGTACAGGTAGTACACTCGAACGAGCATATATGTACGTATGTCGGTACGAACGACGGGTCACCCACTTCGTTTTTCATGAAGAGCACGTACGTGATGTGGCCCTGGCCGACCAGTTCAAGATTCCCGAACTAGGGATAGACTGATCTCGGATATACCGTAACATCAATAAAAAAAATATATTACGGTAAAACTGTAATGTATTTATTCGTCGGTAACGGAATGACTGGATGAGATCAAAATGAATCGCTTCTCCTAATAAATATTCAAAGATCATAAAATAATTACGATAAAAGTGAAAATTGAGATGTTTAATCTAATAAATATTCAAAGATATTCATAGTCGGTTTTTATATTTAAGATCTTAAATATAATTTTAAAATGCCACAAGATCAGACGGTCGTATTAGCATCTTAAGATATTATTTAAGATAATCTTGAAATAAGAAAATAGACTATGAATACCGCAAAGATTTATAAGAAAGAATTATAACAATTGAAAAGTAATTCACCTGAAATGCTCAATTTAATAAATATCTATTTAAAGACTATAAAATAATTATGATAACAATTGAAAAAAATTATCCATTTGAAAATATAAAATATTCAATGTCAATGATTTACGTTTTCGTAATTCCTACTACAGTTACTTAACAGATGATACACTTTCGCAGTACTAATAGTAAAGTTTCTTTACTATTATGTAATGATACACTTCTAAGTTACATGTATTATCAAATTTGAACGTACGTTCATAATTTACACTTTCATAACGGTGAATAATGGAATTCCTTGACATCGCTCGTTTGTCTCGCGTATGTTTAGACTTCAAGAATGAGCGGTCTTGAATATACGCTAGCCGTCATCAGCGCTTTGCTGATTCACTCTAACAAATCTGTCTGCAGCGCAAAGAAGCGTTTAGCAAACGGGATTTACTGAAACTATGCCGAGTTGTCATTCGATAAATACGCAATGCAACGACATGGGTTCCTCGTATGCACAAACGCACGCGTGTGCGTTCGCAAGAGCAGCATGTGGGTTCACTGCTGCATTCACTGGGAAGATATGAGATGGAGAAGGCGCGTTACACATAGATTGCGCGCGTAGATGCAATGGAAAAAAAAAACGCGATGCACCTCAGAAATATGGGTTAATCGATGGCTCGAAGTAGAGCGAAACCCGCCTCCCTCTCTCATCGTCTCCTAATTTACGCCGGAAGGTGAGCCTCGAGGTGTATGTACGATGACCTTCGCAAGATGTCACCTCCAGTTTCGCCTTCCTTTCTCTTCTATTTGGCACTGAACCGCGTGGTAATGGGTGTGAGAAACGTGTCTCGTTCGTGCAGAACGATATTTCAAACATAAGTTCTTTCGGGCTGACATTTTCTTATGTTAAATAAATTGCTCGTTTTACAATTCTTGACGGTAGTATTTTAGAGCACCACTTATTCACATCTATGTACTTTCCAATATCTATACAAAGTTAAAATAAATATATTCTGTTAAAATAATGTCATATGTTTAATTACCTTTAGAAACGATACACAGTATACATATATATTACTTCATTTTAGTAAATTTAAAAAAAATTAATAAAAATAATAAACAAATAAGAAATACTTTCACTATTTACTTAATAGAAAACTATCTCTGAAAAAATTTAAACAAGTGCCTCATCTATGTTTTTGATAAATAAATAAAATTTATTTACTTAGGTGATTTAAAAAATTTCTAAACTAAAGAACATATTATATTGCTTTACGATAAATGCTGGAAAGTATTTAAAATAATAAACTGCAAGGAGTTAATTGCATGGTCGTAAAACTTTATTGATCTTTAGTATTCCCACTGCTCGTTAACATATCGTTAAACTTCAACGAATATTATAATTGTTTGCGTTCATTATCGTTATTGGCATAATCATAATACTATTCTTTAAATAAGAGTTTTACTTGGTGATACCTTTGTAAAAAATTCCTTGGCGTAAGAATCAAAATCGAAATAAAATTCATTGTGATAATAACAAATATTCCTAGAAACAGCTATCACGTCATAGAGTGAGAATAACGATAGCGCAATTTGCATGTAAAGCACAATTCGCGCACAATCGCGCCTTACGTTCCAAGGTCTCTCAGCCTTGTTTATTAGGTTTGTCATGACCCGTTACATTAAACACTAAGAAGGCGGGGCATTTTACGGTTTCTTCTTCGAAACAAAAGTATAAAGCGCATTGCGTAACACAATGTCGACCATTGTGTTGTAGGACTGCGTGCTATGAGAAAAAGGCAACTCACAGACGACATTGAATCGCCATTTTTACGGGGCCGCGTGAAATTGTAGAATGACCCTCCAAAGGTCATTCCTCACGAAATGGTTTATAAGTGTACCAGATTTGAAAAAAACAGTTGTTGAAAAGAGCAAACATAATATTTACATAATATTACACAATTCGCATAGAAAAAAACTCGACCGAACATAAGAATTCCAGTTAAACGAATCGTCACAATGTAAAAATATCGTTTTGAGCTCATTGTTATATATAAGTTGAAAACAAAAATAAGTCTTGACCAGCGATGCATACTTTATTTGCAATAAAGAAGAGTGTCATTATATATATTGTTTCGTTGTTCTCTTATCAACAAAAAAATGCGATATAGCTTATCGGTTCTATTTAAAAGTCTTCGAGTCGTTAAGAGTCGATTTTATGAGCATATTGCACAGTACATTACGATGTTATGTGTATTTTCAAGTAAATTGCAATTGTTGTAAAGCCGAAAATATTGCGATCAACTTTTAACGATTTCTATAACAGAGCACCGTCGCAAATCAATTAAACGATAGGGTGTTAATCATGCAACAGATGTTGCGTTCAGATGAGGACAGTCTTCCTTTTGTCCGAGATAAATCTATCGTGTATTAAGTGGGTGTTACGCGTGGGGTCGAGCACGATTAGGCGATTACACGCTTTCACGCGGCGTGGTAGGCAATTCCGCGCGATAGGCACCCTAAAATTGAGGGACCAACCCGTACGCTCCCATAACTGCTACTTAGCATTTAATAAACACACTCAATTGAATTGATACTGAGTAAGCGTTAGTAATTGAACCGAGTACGAAAGAGCTTTGATCTTATCTCAGATAAAAACAGGATTCCATAATCAAGAATAAAAAATTATTAAAAATATTAATTTGAGAACTGAATTTGAAGAACTAAAATAATAATAAAATTTTATATTTAAAAATGCGACATATATACTTTGCATTAAATTATTGCATCATGCAGATTATGATGAACGAAGGTTCTTCCGATCATTTATTAGAGTCTCGATTAACAGTATCTATAATTTTCTAATTTCCTACAACCAAACGTGTTTATTTTTTTAATTTAAAAAACCGTTAATCTAAGATTTAATTTTTAAACTTATTTAACCATCTGATATGCAGAATCATCTTGACTTGAAGTTAAGGTTCCAACTGAGGTCAATTCTAAATTAAGAAGCTCAGTAATTACGGTCTGGATTTTTGTATAAATACTCAAAGTATAAAATATTGCGAAAAGGATGTTCCATCTATACGATATATCAGATAGCGGTCAACACATCGTCGTCTTGATTATCGCGTGACGATTACGATGGAAAGTTGCGCATCAAGTACAGTGAATTAACGAGCATAACTGCCTTGTGCCGATTTATGCTTTTGCAATTGAATTTTGAAACGGTTTCCCGATCGCGATTCGTGACACGCGCTTAACACTGGTGGTATTGATGAGCACATTGACCGGATATAACGTGTGGTCGTTCCTCTCTCACACGTAGATATTAATATAATTACTTATATTGAAGTAAATATAAAACAACAGATGATTTACATTACAACGTTATCAAAATATTAAAAATTTGTTGAATTTAATTATTATTTTAGAAAATAAACAGCATGATTGATTAACTAGATATTATACGATTACAAAATTGCATCCTGTTCGTAAAGTTAAGTAAAATATAGAAAAAAAAATTTTGTATCTGCATTAGAAATAGTCCACTCAAGTTCTGTTAAAATTTGTGTTGAATTTTTAACATATCCGAGTGTTAGTTTAACAAAATGTTTTTTGACTTATTTCAATATTTTGTGTAAATTGATATTCAATATTTCTTAGTATTAAAACAACTTCATAAGTGAGTGAACAAATAACATAAGAATAATGCTTTTTAAAACATAATAAACACGTGTAAAACATAATAAACGCGCGCGCGCGCGCGCGTGTGTGTGTGTGTGTGTGTGTGTGTGTGTGTGTGTGTGTTTTATGATAAATGCATAAAATGTGTTAATTTATTATAATGTTAAATTTATTAAGACATGTTAATTTTAATGAAGAAATATAATTCCTTACAAATTTTGTATTATGTGACATTATATCTGAAAGACAAACATCTTCAGGATATCTTTGTTCGTATTTTGGACATTGTTTTTTAAATAATCAATTATTGGTAAAAAAAAGTATTAATCGAATACTTAATAGTATCGCGAGCAAGATTCCGTTTTCGTATGCATTGAGCTGCATTTCGGTCACACTGTTGCTACTTTCACGATCGATTGATCGTTACCAAATTCCTCAGAGTACGTTACACTCAATGCCGAGTGTTCAGACATATTTGCAACAATCGCGCGCGATCATGCCGCGATTCGTGAAGTAATGGCACGGCGGTTTCTAAACTCGATGGAATTTCTTTCTTAGAAGCAGAATCGACCATAATTTCATGAGTTGCGATTGTCGCCATTATAGGTGCCGACATAATACTTCGTTCTTATTCCTGGCATGACTTCCTCGCCTTTTCCGCCGGCGATGTCCCATGTAATTGGGTTACGAGAACGACCGTCTACATTATTACGAGTACTCCTCCTTGGCAGTCCTTCGACATTATCCTGTTCCACCATCGTGTTAACAACGTTCTGTACTTTGATCACAGCTCTAACTAGCTTTCGTCACTTACCTCGCTCAAGGTCTGCGATAATTTTTGCATTCTTATCAGCAACTGCATTATACGCTCGCCTATATTTATACAATACTCTGCAGTCGCCAATATTTACACAATACTCATAGAAAATATTCGTAAAAAAAAAACCGAGGCGGTCGCTGTTACGAAATATATGTCTCGAGTATTTTAGTAAATGTCTCTCGTAATGTTATATAAAATTGGGTCATATCAAATATTAATTCCCAAAAATACATATAGCGACATCAAGAAGTCTTTTCCAAATAATTAAATGGACGCACGTTTTCATCGCTATTATAAAATTTACGGCGGCTTCAATTGATGCACCAGCGTCGTGTAATTACTCGATGCTCCATATACAGCTTGCTCGTCGTGCAGGATTGAAACGCGTGCGAATCATTCAATAATAAATCGCCAATAACTTCGTTCCAGTTCCGTCAAGATGACCCAAATAATGCACTTTTCGACCATCGCGGCATAATCGGTGACAATTATGACAGCGTGTGGGTAGCAATGGGGGTTATTGGGCCGCATAAGAGGTAAAAAAAAGAAAGGAAAAAAAAAAGGGAGAAGGTACAAGAGATGGGTACGTTTTTGGATAATGACCCACGCGCTTGAGCGCATCCTGCATGAAACGGATAATTGAAGTGGGTGCACCGTGATTAATTAACGTCCACGTACGACTGACCGTTGCATCGTCGGCCGACCGGCTTTTATATCTCGTTGATCGTTCGCCCGACGTTTCGCTGTGAGACTGATTAATTAAGTAACAACTGTCTGTCGGATCATCGACGGGCCTTTATTGCGCCCTGAAACTGTCTGTACTACGCGTAATACTTCGGCATTACCGCCGAGAGAAAGTTTAATCTTTCGCAAAAAAGGAAAAACGCCCGTGGAACGCCGATTTCTTTCGCAATAAATTTTCTACGACATGGACCGACTGAGGACTAACGTATTATTATCGCACTAAGTTGTGTGACTCGTGGTATAAAGCTGATAGCGTAACATTTATAATTATTCGACTCGTTTGATTGCTATTCCGAATTTCATATAATCGCGTTTAATTAAGCTCATGTGTATGGAAATTGTACTGTCTTTTTTATAATATCTTTCCACGCGATCCATTTACATGCGATGCGATTATTCTTTACGTCTCAAACATGTACTTTCACTTTAAGTTATCTCTAAACAATATTACAATTAAAATTAACAAGTTAATTATTTTTAATTTTTACAAGTAATCAATATATAAAAATTTTGTAAACAGAAAAGAATTTATCAATTTAATTGATGCTTTCTGATAAAAAAATTAAAAAATATTTGAGAATCTATGCTCACAATATCGACAACTGTGGAAAAATTTTGAAATCCGCAATAAATCCTATCAAAATCCATTATCAAAAAACGGAAGTAAGAATCCGTGGATATACTACTGCGACATTAATTGATAAGAAAAGAAATTGGTATGTACTTAGTAGTGGATTCAAGTTTCACTCGCTGTATAGAATGTTAACTCTCCATGTAATGTCGACTCTCCATCATTTATCTTATCAAGTAATAAGTGTACGACTTTAATTACGGAACTTATTTAGAAAAGCAGCCTTCGCTACTTTAAATTAATGACCACGATCAAACTAGCTCATTACATATCGGCGAGATTAACTAGGTTGCAGATGTCAAGAAAAAAATAATTATCGCTATTACACTTGCCTTTCCTCCTGCTATTTTAATTTTCGCACGATGCTTAGTCGGTTGTGAAGATCTGTCAGCTAGTGAAACGTTCAAAGTAAATCCCAGCAGGCGGCGCCACGAGATTAGCCGATCGACTTACCGATCATAGAGAGAGCTCTAACGATTTAAAGCGATTTATTGATAATTGTTGATTAAATTGTTGATTAAAAGTTTCAGACTATTTTATATAATTGATAAATTATTTCAAAATATAAAAAAATAAATATTTATAAATAGGTAAATATACGTTTAATATTAGATGTATAATAAAGAAATACAAAGAGAAATCTGTTATCGACTGAGTAGAAAAGATGAGTTAGATTGTAATCAAGTAGATAATATAGTGATCTGTTGTACATTATAATACATAAGTGGATAATACATAATATAATAATTTGAAACAAATGAAAAACTGATTTAATATTTAAAAATAATCAGTTTAAAAAATATATATTTGTAAAATTATTCTTCTATTTTAGAAAATGTCAAGTGCAAACATTTAAAGAAATAATATATATAACAAATTCTTTTATATTACTTTAGTACTCTAAACAACAAAACAATATATAAAACCTGTGCGTGTTTTCTGTTAGATTGCTTGCGTTTTAATAAATTGCTGGAAATTCTACTATCTATGTGGCGCAATGATAATTAATAACAATGATAATTAATAAATAACCGGACATATCATATAAAGAGTCATCTCAAAAAATATATAAATAAATACTTGATTTGCACAAAATAACCGGCTAGAAATAAATCCGTTCAAGCGAATTTTATCCTTAATCCTATGATTTTAATTTGCACAAACATTCTGCGGGAATGAATGCATAGCTAAAATGAATATCTCTATCGTTTTGCACCATTTTCTCTATTCTGCAAGACCATGCTTTCTGACCATATTAAGTCTACAGGTGCGAAAGGAATAATCATTTTCGTCTTCCTCTTTTTCGGCGTCGTCTCGACTCCTTCCGTGTTATTTCTTCATTTCGCTGGCAGATAAATAAAAAAAGGGGGAAGTGTGCACACTTGGCAGGGGTCTTTGCAGTCCGCGCCTGTCACAAAGGAATCTTTTATTATCTCGCACTTATTGCAGCCACCTTTCGAGTCCTCCGCGACAGAATTTCTTTCGCATCGAAGCGTGACGGGCGGCTCAATGGGTCGCGAAAAAAGTGAAATCTTCTCTTAGGAGAGCAACTCGATTCCTCTTGGGGCTCTCCTTTCGATTCCATTAACTGCTATGGGACAATCAACGTTACTTACCATCGACGTGAAGTAAAACTTCTCGAATTCCCGTTCGTGAAGACGTGCCGACGTCAAATTCGTCGCTATATGTTGTGCGTGCTTCGACAGAATATCTTCGCCTTTCTTACAAAGCCACGATAATACCTGCAATTTAAAAAAATCGAACATAGTTATATTAATTTTGATTCGTAAAACGTTATTGATATAGGCAATTAAGATCATCAACTATCATAAGAAATTTAATAGAAAATTTTTTAATTAAGTTAGAGAGAACAATTACATATTTTATGTGTAAGTTATTGATAAAAACTGATTTTAATAAACTTTTAAGAACATAAAAATATATATTTCAAATATTTAAAAGTCTCTTTTTTATTTTTGTCATTTTGACATTAACTTTGGAAATAAAAGTGATAAAGCAGTGAAACATTGTTGTTAATTATTGTTACTCTATCTTTCAAATACAATCGCTTCAATGTTTCTTCTTCTTAATGAGCTATCGAATAAGTCGCAAGACCATATACGTAAAATGATGCTTTAAAACGTAACCGGTTTTAAAAGGAACGAAGACATAATTTATACCGGACGTAACAATTATCTTGTATTCTCTCTCAAATCCGCAACTTTTCCTTCAAGATTGATATTTAGGAGGCATAAGATATATTTGGAAATTTCTATGTAAGCGTTCATAGCTTTATGGATCTAAATAATAAATCTATTATTATCAGTTATAAATCTTTCAAAAATGTCAAAAAATTCAATTTTCTCTATGTTACATCCGTAAAAATTTGGATTTTTCTTATTAAAATAAACTTAGTATTCTTTTTTATACTATTTTAGTTCCACAAAATTAGTTAATGTCTTTTAATTAACGTAAATTAAATAGGTCTTATAGACAAGTAACTATGTTACAGATTTAAGCGTCAGTCCCGGATTATTAATAACTACACGTGTACATTATTGTATTATTGTAATATTGTAATATTATTAATATCGAATACAATAGCATTGTTAATGCTAAAATCGGATAGAAAAATCTCCCAATAAGCGGATTTGCACCGAACAACCGTTAAAACGCAAGTCCATTCTCGAAAAACAGTGCGGATAGCTTCAGCTGATATTATAAAAATGTCGATGTTTAGTAAAGCCAGATAATGAGTGATTGCTGCGCATCCAAATTCGCTGGATAATTAAAGCTCTCTGGCATGGCTGTCTCTAACTTCGCAGTCAGTGGGAATTATTTACAGCAATATCACTCAGTAATATTACACACGGGATACGTAAATATGTTCTCAAGAATATGTTGCTCCATTTCGATTATAAATACAATAGATGTAACAAGACAATCGAACTCGCACAAATCGACGACTCATTAGTCACGTCTTATATAATTCCTCCCTGCAAGAAGATCTCTACCAATGTTCACGATATTCTTTGTTATGCAATCATAGTCTTCATTATGACATAACGATCAAACGACAGAAATGATCTTTTGATAATGATCGGTCCATGTCGAACGCGTGCTCTCGCTCGGTATTGCCACATTTGCCGTCATGCTCCAGAACTCTCAAACAAACGATGGACGTATCGCTCGGGGAATTATTACTTATGACTTATGATGACTTAATGCTCGCTCTGATCAAAGCATTAATCGTCGTTAATTTTAGCGATATACATTTCTGCCGTTGGACGGTTATAAAGAAAAAGATTGAAAAATGTAACTCCTAATATCTCCAAAACGTCAAAATATATTACGTACATGTATCTCAATTAGACATTAGTGAACAGAAAAAATTGAAGAAAAAAAACAGGAAATTTATATAAAGCAAGTTCTCAAAAGCGACAACTGTAATTTGCAGCAACGTAGATCCTGAAACTAGATCTAAATCGAGATATTCTAAATAGCTATCTTACTTATTGTTACTTTCTATTATACAAAATAAAAAATCGATCCAATAAAAAATTCGAATCGAGGAAATAAGATAAAATCGATTTCCCGATCAATTTATCGATTTCTTTTTTCTTTTTCCTAATCAAAGATTAGTCTCTGCATAATCTGACTTATAATACGATCTCTGATAGCTCGATGTCACCCTCCGTCATAGTCTTGTATCTGTCACGATCATTTTATCTGTCACATACATGCTGTCAAGAACCAAAGCATGTTTCTTAGGAAGGAATTTACGACGACGCGCACATCGAAGAGCTTGCTGAT
Organism: Atta cephalotes; assembly: GCF_000143395.1. Taxonomy (NCBI): domain Eukaryota; kingdom Metazoa; phylum Arthropoda; class Insecta; order Hymenoptera; family Formicidae; genus Atta; species Atta cephalotes. Next base: position 356,213 of record NW_012130085.1, read on the forward strand.
AATTAGATCGCTTCTACGTACATTGCGCATGATAAATGACTAATCTTACCACAACGAGTGGAAAATATGCGAGGATAATTAACAACAGCAGCCGGAGGAGAATGCGCCGGGAAGGAAAGTGGATGAGACAAGCAAGGGAAAATGTTGAGAGGAAAAGAAAGAAAAAAAAAAGAAAAAAGAAGTTCTGTCATGATATTGTCTGATAGTGTCTAAAATTATAAGCTTAAAATACACAAAGTTTTGTATAACAAGAACATTATCAATTTCAAACATTATCCAAAAATTACTTATAATTTGTTTTTATCAAAAAAACAAATTGTGTGAATTTTTGCTTAAGTCGCCGATTTTCGCAATTTCAGAATGCTTCTCGTAAAAAATACAAATAATAAGGAAGACTTAATTATGATGTATCGAGAGATTTATATCTAAGAATACATTAATTTCGTTTTTGACAATAACAAGAGTTTTAATGTTGGCAGCCCTCAGATATGTTCAAAAAATTTATATAATTGAGCAGTCAACATTAATTCTCGACCAACAAATCATTTGGATCAAAGTAAAAATTTTCTAAACTATTCTACAATCTGTACAATTGATACTGAGGATCTAAATTGTAGATAAGAAAACTTGGAGCCTTTTTGTATTAATCGCGTAGATTTATTTGCATTTTATACTTCAAATAGGACTCTTTAAAACTTAGATATTTTTCATACTAATAGTAGTTTCATACTAATAGTAATTGAGGATTAAAAATCTCGTTGTTAAAAAAATAATTAGTGAGTCCCAAGATACAACATGTCTCAAGACACCCCTCCTCTATTGTACATTATTAAGATGTATATTATTTAAATTATTTAAAAGTACACCGCATGAAAGATTATGTTTGAGATGAAATGAAGACAAACGCAGAATGTTCGCTGATATTTGTAGATATAAGACAAGAATTGTATACACATGAGTATCAGAAGCGAGGAGGAAGGGGACTCCGCCTCTGCAAAGAAGGTGGACCTCTTGAAGGAGCATGATTGGACTCGAGGAGAAATGGAAACCGCTTCGATCATAAGCAAACCACGGCTTATTTAGGTCACTGGGCCGCGTTAGGTGAGCCGCCGATCGAATGTCGTGCATACAACTCTGTACAACACGCGGATCCTTCGAGTGTGCAAACTGCTTGTCTGTGGAATGGTAATGTAGAAGCGGACAGCGAATTTCGCGTATCGCCTTTGATCGCGTACGATTTATCTCACGCATAGATCGCGCCCGAGAATCACGCACACCGTTGCGATTTCTAGGTAAATATGCGAAGAACGGATATGCGGATGTTCATTGTACAGATTAGAGAATGGTATTTATGTCTCGTGCAATGTCTCGTCCACTTAAACGCTCGAACGTTGGATTTCGCTAAACGCACGCGACGATAAGACATATAAAAGACATATAAAATATAAGCCATATTCTTATTTTCTAATAAACAGTTTTCTAATAGAAATATTATTCAATAAAAGCGAATATAGAATTTCATTTTTAAAACAGTAAGAACAAGAGATACATGATGAGACATTACATGATAAAGGATAAGTATACTGTCCAATGGTAGTAAATCATTTACAGAAAAGAATAATTACGGCACAGAAACTTTGTATTTTTTTTTACTAGATGTGCCGATGTGTCAGACAAGTACTGGTCGTTTTTGCAACTTCTCAACTCCGAACGTTGAGTTATCGATTGGTCGGGGAGGCAAACGTGGGAAATGAAAGTTAAATCACGCGCTAACTAATGTACACACTTCGCACAGGCTATAAAAAGATTATAATATATCATCATCCGGGAATTATATGCATTAAAAACCGCCGGTATTTAAAGCGGGCGTACGAATATTTCATGCGCGACGCCGGAACGTGACGCTTAACCCAATTACGAATTTTTCTCCTCGAGAGCGAAGAGAACCCGTCGTCATGTCATTTCGTATCGAAAGTATATATCGGTTATCGAGCAGCGCGTGAGGCACGTGGGAAGTAAAAACTAAACCGCCGTGTAAAAGCGACGTGCGTCTCGTTGCAAAATTAACGCTGTATAAATCATCGTGCCAATGTTGCATTCATCGACATTAGTGAAGGCTCACTCCCGACGTCTTGCATTCCGTAACCGTAAGAATCATAAGACCATAAGAAGCGAGACATGCGATGAGTATCTCGTTATCATCGTATTTTCCTCCCCTTCTTCCTGATTCTCCCTTGATCCTCTTAGAAATACTTGTATGCGATTTTTTTCTAAGCTGCTGGTTTACCATAATTGCAACATCTCTGACAACATTGCTTGACACGAATGAAAGTACAATGTAGAATTTTGAATAGTACCAATGTATCCATACGAAATGAACTTTCAAAAGATTCTACAGACTCGTGAGATTATAAATATTCACACAGCGGAAAGTATTACAAGAACCAAGACCTTTTGCCATCCATTTAATGCTAAATTCTCACTTTGTGGTGAACATGGTTCTGAATACCGACTGCGGAGTTGTCGGTGTAAAGTGGAAAAAATCACGTGTTCGCGCGCACTAAAAAAAGTCACTTGCATTGATTTGAATATCGTTAAGAGATTCGATACGCCACTCGGCTATTACTACCGAAACGATTCTCGTAAGATGCAACACTGAGTCTCGTACCATCCCGTTAAGGGAAAGATACACGGAAACCTCTTCGATCATAAGCAGACCTTAGGTTATACGGGTCACTGGGCCGTGCTAAGTGAACGACGATCAAATACCGTAAACACGTGTGCGCACGTATAGCGTGTATACGTGTATACATATGCGTGAGCGTGTGTATGAGGTGAGTCAGGTGCGAGCGTGCAAACGAACGTTGCACCGCCGCCGCAGCCATCTCCTCCTGCTCCTCCACCTTCTCTTCCTCGTAGCATGCAGCGATCTCACGCGTCGCGACCTCGACGTGGACCGCGTGCGTTTTATCTCACCTCCACACGCCAAAGCGTGCAAACTCGCGCGCGAGCGTGCACGCCTAACGGGCGATAGGTATTTAGGTTCCGTCATTGCGCGCGGCTCTCTACCAAGACGCTTCCGCATCTGCGGCGCATCTTCTCACGCGCGCGTGGACCGCGCGATCGCTTATCGGTTATGGAAAACGCAATGTGTTCGATACTTCGAACCGCGGTGGTGTCGTTATGACTCCGCCGACTACAACACCGGCCAATTACCGATACGTGTACGTTTGGAGGAAAAAATGACGCGGACCGCAAGTACGTGGGAGTGGGTGACGTTCAACCACCTGGTCTACAATATATATGCATAGGAGAGTGGAATAGGTTGAATAGCCTTTCGGATAAATCGTCGCTTGACGCACGAAAAGGCGTATCTCGACAGTGATTATTTGATTGGAAAACCGTTTGAGAAACTTGAGCGCTGTATACAAAGAAAGAGATACATCTAATTTACTCTTTAACATTCTATAAATAGGAAGAAATCAAATGAATTCAATCGTACATGATGAATACCTGAAGATATATCTATTAAAAGATTAAATATCTAATTTTAAAAAATTAAAATAAATTCATACAAAGTCTATCAATTTTTAAATCATTACAAATCAATATATATATATATATATATATATATATATATATATATATGCTTCGGACAATTATTTGTAAAATTATTTATATGAAGATATTATTTGAACAGTAGTTTTATGTTAATAAAAATTTGTCCACTCTAAAAGTAAAATATTTATTCTATAAAAAAAATTTTTATTAAAAATACCAATTATATAAATATGAAATATGAATATCACGAAATCTCGGATGAATTAGATATCCACACGGAGAAAAATATTTGGTTGAACTAAAATTCTAGTAGATTTAACCAGAATTTTAAATCGTTCATTTTCTATTAGAATCCAGTTAATGCAATAATTTTTCTCCGTTCGTAAAGTATTCTTCATTACGAATTTTATTATTTCACGTATCAATAAAAAAGATATTGTTATCGCGTCTAATAGTCATAAGTATTTCTGTATCTCGCTAATTATCTGAGCGTACATGCGAAAGCAAATCGTGCATGCAGGAACTAATTTGATCGAAAGTATCCCAAGTTTTTGCCGCGGAGATGCTTTTATTCGGACGAATACTTCGAGACCGAGACGATTCTCTGCGCTTCTTCCTCTCATCTCGCGATGAAGACCTTCGTCGCGGTAACGACGTACCTTCCTGAAACCTGCGTTTTATGACACCGCTTCGTTTGAGTTTCGGGACGCGAGCCTCGTTTTATCGTCCCAGATTCGCGGCGGCACGACTTGTCGGCGAACGAAAGGAAAGAGGACGACGAACCAGGAACACGATCGCTTAGCTCCGAGGGCTACCGAGACCCGAATTTTTATTCGCGATGACAGAACTATCCGCGCCGGTTCACATGCTACTTTTTTACGGCCGATCATATGCGTTACGAATTAACACGTCGCGCTTAATGCATACGATTGGCACGTACGAATTCCTGAAACGATCGTAAACCGAAATACTTCGGCGGCGCTCTGTTAACAACTTGAATGGACACGCAGACAGATTGCGTTCGGCAGACATATGTACGAGCTGTTAAAGCGCAAAATGCATAACTTTAACGAAGAAGTCAGACAATTTAACAATTCGAAGGATGATTCATCGAATCATCGAGTTCGACGTATGGTTAATTTGAATTTTCGAGGTGCCCAAGACTGATTAAAAAACGAATGGCGCGGTCGCCGATTTGTCGACAGAGAGACTCACCGCCGGTATTCAAGGCACGATTAATTGAAAGTTTCACCCTCGACGAATAGCTTCACAATTTATCTTCGTCCGCGTGACGCATGCGTATTCTTACTGAATGCGGCACGAATATTCGACGAGATGCCTTTCAACCGCGATCTAACGAGCAAAATTAACACCTAATTTTCAGCTGCACAACTGAAAGTGTTAGGTATATACATAATCAATTAACCTGTGAAGGTTCAGAATGCCTAACTGTTTACGACAGACACTAGTTCAAGCTTCAGATAACTGGAATCAACATCGATATAATCATACAGATTATTTATTGTCATACATGGAGAATAACGACAATGAATATTGAAACAAAATGATAAGTAAAAAGCCACAAATATATAAACACAAATTTGTGCCAAATTATTTATACATTGTATCATTAAAGCTTAACTTTTTGTCTGCAATCTGAATCTTTTTTGTTCAGTCCAAATCTTTTGCTGCTCATTTTGAAAATGTGGAAAAATTCAGAATTACTTTTCAACACTACTATTACATTATCAAATAGTTTTCTTAATTATTTTAGGAGGATCATCAATCATACTCACTTTTATTTCGAATAAATTTCAGAGTGAATTTTTCTTTTTTCCAAGAAAGATTCAAATCCTCATAAAACGAGGATTAATTATAAGATCAAATGTTTTACAGTCAATTAGTAAAATCACACTAATAAATATGACTATGATAAAGCAATTGATGTAGCTAAAACGTTTCCCAGAAAATTTATCAGGAGAGAACTTTATAATATCAAGGCGCCCCGTGGAGTTAGAAAGGATTGATTGTCAATAAAGAACAATCGAGAGAAGCGAGGCGCCATTTGAGAGGAACTGTACAGTGTGAGGTTCGACGTGAGATTTATTTGTTCGATCATTTTTCGCGCTTTGACGTTGATACCATCTCACTATGGGACAAGCGGTTTGTTTCTCCGATCCGTACGCCGCGAATCCGGCTAGGATTAATGACTCGATGCGGTCGATCGTCGGTGCCGCCCACGCGAAAATCCGCGATTCGCTATCATTCAAAGTTTGATTTCCGTTTCGCGCGACGTATGTCCTGTCAATTGAACCATAACGTAAAATGCATGTGGACGATTGTCGATATGATCAATTTTGATTGATGTAGTAATTAGATAGAAGTCAAATCATTGCAACAGATATTACAAACGATGGATGAGGAGAAAAAGAAAATATAAAATATTACATCTTATTCTAACAATATAATTTTGATATATAATATGTAATCCTTCTGAAAGATAAGAGAAAGATATCATACAAGTATAACGTCACATATTTTATAAAAAATTTATGCAATCTTTTTCATATCAATATAAAAATTATCAATAAAAATGGTTATTAGTAAAAATCTATTGCAGAAATAATCTGATTGCATTAATTAGAATTTTGGATAAATCAGAATTTGTTGGTTGAATCACAATTTTAAGTAAGATTATCATAATTCTGATTGATATAATCATATTCTTTTGGATCGTTCATTTTCAACTAAAAATTTGTCTTACAATTAGTCCAATATTCAATGTAGAAACTTTCCAAGTGTAAAATTCAATATTTAATATAAAAAAGTTAAAAATTGGAGGTGCTACAAAAGTTATTAATCTTGAAATATTATTCCGTTATATTGATGTTTAAAGTCCATTTAAAATACCAAGTCATATTTTAAAAGAACAATATAATAATTTTATGACGATAGTTGCCATGTCACATATGTCCGTCATATATCAATGAACGGTAACTGTTAATCATTTTCTTGTGACCTGCATCGTACTCTGAGTCAGTCCTTGAGGAACTCGGAAGATCGAATCGTTTGGCGTATTGAATTCCCTGATGTCGCACAAGCGCGTGCTGTCAAGTTGAACGCAAACTTGACAGCACGCTATCAGTCAACAGGGAGACACTGGGAGACGAAATGTGGGAACATCGTGAGATGAGATTTATCGGTAAGTATCGGTCGTGAATAAAATCTGAAGCGGAGATATCGCGTGCACATCAGCGAATATGATACTTTTGTCTGAAGATTGATTCGCCAGAGACTTAATTCTAAGCGTCGCGTAATATAAATCGGCGAATATAAATCGCGAGTCAATGATTGAATGTGTTCGCCGATCGTTGGTCATCGGAGGAGACAAATTGGAATACTTTATATTCATGAGCTATTTGAGATTTTTAGAGACCGTTAAGGGCGCAACACACACTGCGAGATTATTTCGTGCAACCGCGGTTTAAAAGACTCATGTAGATTTAAAAGCTAAGAATCAAAATTCGTCTGGATGGCTGGTAGCTGGAGGTATTGATGGTAGGGCCGGTATGTATGTATGTCATGCGCGCAATCAACGTCTCAATGAATAATCGCACCGCCAAAGGCTGCTCTTACCACGGTCTCTCATCCACCTTCTTGTCGCAGAAAAGATGAGACTGCAAACGAGACACGACACGATGATACACTCCGATATACAATTCAGAATGAGGAAAAAATACCAAAGATAATAATCGGATGAAGAAAGAGTGATAGCTTCTAAAATCTCGTAGTCTGTCTTACTAATTTTCTAAATTAATTGCTTGCACATAGGATAATAATTATCGTGATAAGAATAATTATATATTGATAATTATATATTGAAAGAGACAAACTCTATACACACGCGAAGATTAAAAGCAAAATATATTGACATTTACGTTGAAGCTATTATTATACGAATGAAAACTGTTACTTGAGATCATCTTACAGAATATGCATGCTTGATGCTAATTTCTCCCAGCAACTATAACTCTTCAATTTGCATAAACATTGATGAAAGCAGACATTACGATCTGGGTGAATTATAGTTATGGTATTGACTATCGGTTTATGCGTGCGAGAAAATAATGTTTTTGTTATAATCATTAACGCTTAGGAAGTGAAACGCTCAGTGTGTGGCAACTAGTTAAAGCTTTTATTACTATACTATAATACTAGTATGAGTCTGCATAATATAAGGATCATGGGCTGCAGCATTACGTAGTCCGATAAAAATCTGACAACACCATATTGCTTTCAATTTATGATCTTATTTAAAATGGCACTCGTTAAATGCTCGGAATATTCGTATCTCGAATACACGTATTTGTATCACCTAACATTTCTCTTCAAATTTACAATTCAAGTTACGGAATGTAAGAAGCACAGTAATTTTAATCACGTCAAAAATCATCACTGCAATAGTCCTCAAAGATTAATATACACACGTTGCATAAAAATTAATAAAATTTAAACGAAGTTCCGTATTTAACATTCATTTATAATGAATATTATATACATGCCTCGTAAATTTAAATTACTTTTGGCATAAATATTTTTGATTGCAAAATATTAAGTCCCCGCATAATACCGCAAAACATTTTCAGATCTGTATATTATGCGTATATTATTAAATTTTCATATAATAGATTATATCGCAGGAAATAGAACTTGAAACTTATCAGCAGTTGAATCTACAATAATTGAATCTATGAATAGCTAATAATTAATTAATCTATATGTCATCATACAATGATGATTCCTACACGGAAAAGATTTTGATAAAGTATCTAAAAATCTAGATACAGAATCTAGATACAGAGCTAGATACAGATCTTGATAATAATTTGTTGATCATTATAAAATAATTACGTAGAAAACTTAAGTATGATGAGCAATGCCGCTAAAAGTTTCGACATTCTAGCAATCAGTTTGAGCGTCGTAGATAATTATTTAATGGTTCCATTAAAATTACTTTTAAATTTGTATCTAATTAAAATTTTAGACATTTTAGCAAAACATTAGACATTTTATCTGTAATAATGCGGAATTACGGGACAGATGAGTACTCCTCCATAAATAGATCGGTACAAGATGCTCAAGACAAATGTCATTCCGATGCAGACGGGCACGCAAATGTATCGCGGATCTCGTTGCAGGTGTGTCGCCGATTGGTCGGTATCACCCCGAGTTAAACAGCAAAATAAGAACAAGCCGGCGCGGTGTGCCAAGAAATGCTTGGCATGTACCAAGAAGAAGTGCACGAAATAATGAGGACACAATTTATTCCTAATAAGAAGATACGTATCATATTTTATGAGATTTCTCGTTTCCGCACCATGTACAACGTCCTTTGCCATAAACCCATTGCACGGGAATATAGTCTTGACCATTAAAAGGCGCGAATGTCTTAACGAGCGGATCCATAAGGACAACACAATTTTTAGATTCTCGATGCTTCGTGATCGTATAACAAAGTCCCTTTATTTTTGCAATCTACCTTTGCGGTAATAAAGACGGATATACGCGCAGTATATCTTGCAAGATATTTAATTTTTCTCTTAAAGTAATTGAATCCTAATTAGAGAGGCTCTGAAGTGGGAGAGAATTAAATACGTCCAAGCACATTTTATTCAAGCACAAAGAAGTATCTAATCGTTCCCAATTCTAAAAAAATCAAGAAATAAAAGAATGAAAATACGATTCGCTGAACTTAGAAACTTAGATAAAACGAGCTTCCTTTAATTGTGCTATTAAACTTCCGGTATCAGCGAGTCCATCAGGACTATCTGCTCCAATGATATCCCGACTCTACTACCGAGTTCATGTCTATCGATGGAAGTGATTCAAACGAAGGAACTCTATATATATATATATAT
>NW_012130085.1:368385-369689 GCF_000143395.1 Atta cephalotes
AGAGAGAGAGAGAGGGAGAGAGATCCTTTCTTCGGTTCTTCATTTCTGTCTTATCTTTTCCCTTTTTCCTTTCGCTTAATAGCTGGTGGTCTTTTCGCTTTGTTCTGTGATTCTGTGAAAAGTTTTTTTTAAAAGACCACACAGTACGGTCTCCAGTAATCGCGACGACGCGGAGGACACTTCGAAAAGTCATCACGACTCACCCAGGAGCATTCTGGCGGCAGACCGGTCCAACATCGAAAACCGAACTCGAGTACCTGTCGCGTTGTTCTCCGAGAGTGGCGCGATCAGTATCTTGCCGACAATCGTGAAGGATCCTCGAAGCCGGTCTGTAATACTTTTTTCTCTGAAGCACGTCGCTTATAACAGCCTGAGGGAAGGGGATCACGTCGATAAAGGATCGGCCGTAAGTTTTGGCCAGTCGAGAAAAGAGATATCTTCGTTTAATGATACTGGATGTTCCCCGGATAAGCGATACGCAAAGGACGATAAGTAACGGACAAGCGGGCGCTGTAAATTGTGGGTCATCGAACGTGAAACGCCCCAGAAAGCAACACCGAGCGCGATACTTTCCCCATGACCAATTCATGAATGGAACATGGATTAATAGCAGACTACGCGACGAATAGCGCGCGCGTTATCAGATATGGTGCATCAATGTACATGGACTTTTTTTTAATCAATTAAATTATATACGATAGTTTGTAATTGAAAGAACGATCACACAAGGTAACATTGTTCGATCGATAGACAGGTAGAGATACATCATTAATATACAAGTAGAAATTAATCACTGTCAATGATTAGAAATGAAGAAAAAAGATCATAGAACACTATACGCTGCATGTGAAAATTCTTAAGCTATAAAATGCTTGTATGGATCATAATAAATAACCGCTTCGACTCACTTCGACTCACTCATATCTATACGTGCCAACAGGGAATGTCCACAAGATATTTCGTGATCTCATAATAGCATATTTTTCAATTGTTCATATAATGTTTCTACAGTTTATCATTCACTCTGAAGTTCCGATATCGTAGGAAAGCTTGCTTCGAAAAATCAAGTTAATATTATGGACGCAACGGTGTTGTTACTTCCTCAGGCCTCAGTGATTAAAGGATCCAATTCAAGTGTGTGTGTGCGCATGCGTGTGTGTGTGTGTGTGTGTGTGTGTGTGTGTGTGTGTGTGTGTGTGTGTGTGTGTGATGCACTCAATCGCGCGAGGAATGACTACGTTCTACTTACATGACGACCGCGTATTAGTTCGACGTACTACCGGCCGACGAGCGTAGTTTGAGTT
>NW_012130085.1:369709-372822 GCF_000143395.1 Atta cephalotes
TATAACTATAACTTATATAACTATTAAACTAATTAACGTTAATAATTAATTAATTAACTTAGTTAACTTACTAACGAAACGTAACGTAACGTACGACGTACTATATATATAGTATATATATATATATATATATATATATATATATATGTATATATATATATATAAAAGGAAGGGTAGACGCCAACTGATTACGCAGCTACGAAGAAAGGGACTACAGTGTGTAACATACATGGAGGAAAGGGGTCTCTACGGAGAGAGCTGAGATTATAGTTATTACTGTAATAAAGATACATGGTTTGTTTGTACTCCGATCTGAGAAGAAACGGCCTCCCTCGTTCTCGCTAGCCAGGTTCGTTACGATTTATTTGCCCGCGAGCCGAGGAAGTATTACCACCGCGGCCGACGCGATGTTAAAATCTTGATACCATCAACCTGTTTGAGCTTTTCTTTCAAATAATTTGTCAAGAGATTCGTACGCTTGTAAAATATTCCAAGTATAGAGTTCCTCAGGTAATAGATGTATTTATTATCATTACTTTTTTTCATCATTCCGAACGCAGCTACGTAAATTGTATGTATAATTGTATAGATACATAAATGAGAACTCAATTGAATCGATATGAAAGTGATATCGAGTTCTACGCAAATATTCGCCGAAAGCGTTTTACCGAGGATTAAGCTCTTAAAGAAGAATTCCATTCGTGATACGTTCGAGCTCGTAAAGTATCACTCGCACGTCGTTACACGGGAGCGAGAGTTTTGTTGAAAATCTAATTTACAACCGCAGATTGCGATCGTGCAGATTACTGGTTATGGATTACAGATTACAGGTTACAGACGCTCGTTATGATGGTCTGCCGTTGTGGTTGTTCGCAGGTTCTAATTTGCGGCACAAAAAAGACGTCGGTGCCATCTTCGATTCCGATAGAAACCAAGTCTTATCTGCTACCGCTGTCCATTAATCGATTGCATTCGTTCTGTTTATCGGCGGTTATATGACGGTCGACAACCCGACGACGTTTTTCCTTAACAAAGTCCTCCCGTGGGAACGTTCAGTCGGTCGCCCATAAAACGCGTTGTCACCTCACACGATACCGAAAACGGGATACTGTCGGGCCGATGGACTTACAAAAAGACGTCGATGATCCCGAAAATAAGATGCCCCTTTCTCTCTTCAATCGTGTCAATATCTCGATCTGATAACTAGTCGGCAGATTCTCTTATGCTGTTCCAAATACGAAGATTCTCAAAGGTACATAAAAGAAAAAGACGGGCATTTATCTTCCGATTTGCTCATGGACAAAAATTCTAAAAATTTTTATGCAATTCTCATGGTAAATCTCACACATCTTTAAGTAAATTTTATATATTTAAATTTTTTTAGTAAATTTAAGTAAACTTTAAAGTTATTAAAAAAGAGGTACCAAATATTGCTGATATTGCTTGAAACAAATATAGAAAGATTTAGAGTTTGAATAACTGTGTTAAATTTTTGTTATGTTTAGTTGATATAGAACTCTACAATATCTTATCTTTTTTTTATTCTATTCTATATTTGTGTAACATTCATTTTCGTCAAAATATAATAATTGATCATAATCACAAGAATGTCTCAGCCGTAATTAACGAATAAACTCTGCCATAAAGTGTCTCGAAGATTCTAGGGACATCCTATATAATCTAAACGATATTAAAACTTGACTCCACCCTAATGCATGCCATCAAGTCTCGTTTCTCCCTTCCGTTATTTACGAGGGAGGTGGATTAAAGAAGCAATTTCAAGGAATGCGAAGCGAAGCAAGAGACGCTATCACGCGCGACATAGCGTTCTCTCGATAAGATAAGGCCGCCTGTAACAGGACCATTTATACGACAGCTCTTTAAGCTATTCAATGCTAGTGCACGAGCGTGAAAACTAATTATACGTGTACACACGTTTACACGCTCGACGCGACGTTTTCACGGTGCTCGCTTTTCCTGTTTACAAAACAGCGTTTAGCAAGAATAAGAGCCATTGTTCAAGCTAGCGGATGTTGTCGCGCTTTCGATCATGCTATGAGACACCTTCTTGTATTGCATGCATGACATGCTTTAGGAATTCTTACTTTTTTAAGGGGGAGGGGTATCGTGCGATATCACTCGTTCTCATAAGAAAAAATTTTGCTAAAGTATTTTGCTAAAGATTTAGTTAAATTAAAAAATAATTTTATTAAATCATTAAAATAATTATGTAAAATACTTAAGTGTTGATGGTAAAATGCTTAAGCATCAATAACTGTAAACAATTTTAATATTCTAGCAATTAGTTTGAACATCTTACATAATTATTTGAATAGTCGAAATAAAAATTATTTTCAGTTTTCCTACATTTAGATAAATTTTTAAATGCTTCAGCAAAATCATTTTTTTAATGTAAAACGCCAATTTTTAACAAGAACAGTTTGATTAGAAACAATAAAATCAAGTTTTATAAATATGAATTATGAGAAAACTATAAAAAGAAATAATTATTTTCTATTTATATTATTCTAATTTTATATGTACGTGTAACTATACTCTAATTCACGAAAAATAAATGTTCATCTCTTAGAAAACATGTTTCAAAACCTAAACATCATCTAGACGAAATTACAAGTATGCAAATGATTTTTGTGTCGTTGCCCAATCACGTTAGCATCAATCGATCCATCGCTGCACAAATCATGAGTTTCTCCAGAGATTATCTACGTCATATTCACTCGATGTAACGATCGAGCCACTTTCGTTATCCAATGAACTATCTCCGCGGCGTACAATGGTAAGCAGTATTTGCCGGAAAACTCACGACAGCCAACGATTTCCGGTGTAGAGGAGGTACCTTCTATCCGTGGGAGACATTAATGCCAAGAGGAGAAGCAAAACGTGTCTTTGGTCACTTCAGAATATTGTGAGAATTATTGTTGCGGCAGTAATCGCAATATAATTCGCGGAGCGCATAATATATTGCGAAAATCAAACTGACAGATAGTTCTGTAGACAAAAGGCGCCATTGACGAGGCGTAAATCACTTCAAGAACCTGAGAGAAAGAGAGAGAGAGAGAGAGAGAGAGAGAGAGAGGAGGAGAGAGTACTTC
>NW_012130085.1:373430-465585 GCF_000143395.1 Atta cephalotes
GTGTGTGTGTGCGCNTGCGTGTGTGTGTGTGTGTGTGTGTGTGTGTGTGTGTGTGTGTGTGTGTGTGTGTGTGTGATGCACTCAATCGCGCAGGAATGCAACGTTCACTTACAATGAGACCGCGATTATTGACGATACGCCGACAGCGAGTTTGATGGTTAATGTCGGTTTCCGCTCCGGTTTGCGCACTACGTCCCTTACCACACTCGGATGCTGCGGCAGAGGAGGGATCACTGATGCTCGAACTGATCTCAGGTTAAGACGTACCTACCTACACTACACTGGGAACACACGCCCCACCTACTGCTATGCATGAGTCTCCTGGAACGTTGTCCCCTGCTATACCTTCGATTTTCAAAGGTGCCTACAGTGGCAAATGAGATCGACACGAGATGACGCGACACAGTTTGATCGCCGCGATAGGCGTGAAATTCTGCACTTTCTTTAAACTGTCGTCAGATATTTTTGTTTTAAAATTAGTTTATTTTCTTAACTTTCTACACAAATCAATTTATTTATTTGTATTGATTTATTTGTGCTGATGTCTATTTAAATTATTATTATAATGATATATGTTTTTCTCTTAAGAGCGAATTTTGAATATATAGTTTTTTTTGACTATATAGTTACAAAAATAATTGAAAAATTAGTCCATTTAAATTATTATTATTATTATTATTTAAACCGCATATATGTTACTGAAAGTAATTATATTTAAATTTAATTAGTTACTAATATGCGTAATTTTAAGTTAAAAAATAAGTATGCTTTAAAATTATACTTTGCATTTAAATTATCAGATTTTTATTCTCACGTATGAAAATACGCTCATAAATGCAAATTAATCAAATGCGATTAAGTATTACAACAACATGCCATCATTTAAAATATGCGCATAGAAAATTATGCCACATTAAAATATGTATTATTAGCAACTTATCGGTACGAATGAAAAATATAAGTACAAAGATTATAACGCATATGGATCTTAATTTTATCTCACAGATTGTATTCTTACAAGAGTAATAATATTATTCAATGTTACATTCGATTACGTAAAAATGTAAAATTGAAATAAATCCCACTGTTTAAATTCGCAAGTGAAAACGATTTCTCGGTTATCACGAAACTGTAGAAGAGTAGAACCGCGATAGATTGGTGGGAGATTAGAAGGTCCCGTGCTCTCTGTGAACGTCTCGGAATCTTGAGACGCAGAATCGTGCCTGCGGTCGGGCCATGCATACTTAATGACGCGACCGGGTCTCGTAAAGCTATTTCTTGTAATAAGGATCTTCGTCCAGCGAGCAGATCTCGAATAAGTATGACCACCGGCAGCGGGGGATCCCGAGAACTCGTGCCGCATAATTCACGAGATCGGCCGCGTTCAATATGCAGCACTTTTGAGGAATATCCTACTTCTCTTTCTCTCTTTCTCTCTCTTCTGATAGTTCAAAAATAACAGCAATAAGGTCCATGAACCGGATTCGAAGGTCAAGCGCCCTTCCGTGTGAGATTCGTGTAGCGGGAGTCTTGCTTCCTGAGAACTCATTGTTAACGGCGACCGGATACCACATTCCGGCTTTAATTAGTCTCTTAGAGTAATTAAACACCCGCACGGGAGTTATTAGATCGCAACAAATTTCCGACGTTCCCCGATTCTTTTAATGAGCGCCGCAAGGTCTTTGGTCCCGTCGCGCGCGTGCATGCATTCTCCATTCTGAAGTATGAATTAAACATTGTATCGGTACGTTAATACCGCATGCCGACTATGCAACGATAATACGCACCGGCGCCGATATCTGCGCACGCGGATCAGAGATCTCCCCGGGCGATCATCTCGGAGACGCGAATGTGCATACGTAGCTTTGTCTGCGATGAAATTGCGGATGCAGCTACGCGCGATGATGCAGCGAAACGACGCCGACAGTACCCACCATGGAGATCGACGTCGATTAGGATCGGCAGAGACAACACCGGGTGCAGAAGTAGCGATAATAATGAGCTACTTTGCGGCCGATACCGTCAGGAATTTGTCACAGCCCACTTCGTACAGTCCCACCTCGCCTCAAGATTAATTATGATAGCATCGCCGTCATGAAGAACGCTCTCTTATCCGCACGATTGAATCCTTGTGGTTTCCCATGCCTGATCCGAGAGCATTACAACACCGGGTAATTAATTAATTACGCGCATTATTATGCGTTATCAATTAGATTTTTTTTAATAACGCTAGAGCAAACAGGAATATTTGTGATAAACAAACTATAATTTCTCTCATTTCTCCTTTGCAAAAGTCCTCCTCTTCGGATTTTAAATGATTTAAAAAGAATCAGTTAAAGTAATCAAATCGTTCCATCGTTCTCTCATTTCTAGTTCTCAATGCATGTCTGCAATGACAATTTATTTCGTTTAATTAACGAATCGAATTAATCATCATGGCAGCCTACCACAGCAAAACTTGTCTTTTCGCGACGGGACATCGAGAATTGAAAAACAGGATTCTCGATGTTATAACCACACCTTTATGTAAATTCCGGGTGTCTATATGTTTTTCAATATTAAATAAAAGAGACAAAGATAAATCTTAAAATTAATAAATTTAATGTACTTAATCGGCATAAATTTGTCAATTTCAATGTACAATATCTTAACTATAAATTACATATAATGGATCATGACTTGAACTTCTGTTAAAAAACTTTATAAAATAATTTTATTAAGAAATTTATATTAAAAAATTAGAGAGAGGCAGAGAGAAATATAAAAAAAATATAATTTTCTCTACTACATTTTTGCTTATACATTAGGCTTCTACTTGGAATCCCTGAAAGTTTATAGCTTTTGCTCTTGGAGGCTCAACATTTATCCCTGGAAAAGGAATCAACTGACCACAGAACCGACGAAGAAAAAAAGGTAGAAAGAGCCTTAGACTGCGAACGATGTGCTTGGTCAAGCAGTCATCCTGACTCTGCACTCAGGAGGAACTATACACGCGCGTGCGTGCATGAGACACGCGCGTATATGCACGAACGTGGCAATTAGCATACCAGGCCGTTCCAAGAACAGGCAAGTCGTTCATCGTCGATCCAAGAATGCGCCGGGTTTGATGATTCACTTATCAATTCGCCATCCGTCGAAATTACATATATAGACTTTCATAGATATTTTTATAGGAAGAAGTCATGAATTCCGCAAAGGAAAGTACTATGATGAAAACGGTGCAAATTCAGAACATGCTATGCTATATAGATAATTCTCTAACATAATGTATTATCGTTACTTTTAATACACGATTATCGAAAAAATAACTAAGTTATTTATTATTATATATTAATTTATAAGCATCAAAGATTTAAAAAATTTATTGTATATCTTATTCATGCTGGAATGTAATTTAATTATCAATTTTCAATTTTAAAATTACTTTTTATTATTTTTTATTTAGCAGAGAAACTATCTGGCAACTTTTCTAAGCAAAACTGCATATATCTTAATCTTTTAACTAACATACATTTTATTGTCATAAAGAGAATCTTAATGCAATAAGAAAATTTCGAAAATCTTCAAATGAACATTGACAAGAGAAATGATTTTATATAGTTTTATATAGTATTATAGGAACTAATCAAGGGAAAGCAAATGATATTTGTGATATTTAAAAAAAACCGATTTATTACGATTGTAAATTAATTCGGCAATGTAACAAATAGTCAATAATATCGCTAGCAAATAAGAGGCTTTTATATATTTATATTTATATACATATAAGTCATAGACGATTGCAGGATCCCAAATCGTAAAATTGATCAATTCTAATCAAATATTCTCCCTACATTTGACTGTGCTTGATTGGTTCCCTATGACTTAAGACTCCATGACCATCTACGAATTCTATGAAAACGAGCTTAATGTCTATCCAAAAGATAAATTAGATTCTATATAATTTGCTTCTGTTACTAATAATTGGTTGGTATAGCAAACTAGCAGCAAACACAACTACAAAATTTGTTGTCACATATTTACCGATCACCGTTAAAGATACTGGTGGCTTGCTAACAAAATCCTTTCTCTCTCAGTGAAGTAATTCTATATTTTCAATAAACCTAGCACCAGATGATGTCCTTATCTTGCGCAACAAATTAGAAAACGAGTTTTGCGAGTGGGCCAGAACGTCCTACGCGAATTGTAAGGAAAAGATCGTCTGCGAAAGGACGATAATGACTACTCCTGGCGAGGAATCCCGCGCAAATTACGACCACGCTTCTGCGATTGCGTTCTCGATCGACCACGTGTACCGCAATATTCCATGTCGGGCGAGAGTGTCGCAAACGTGTGCGAAGCGTCGTCGCGACAAAGTGGGCATCTATATATATACATTACGACTGAGGTTACAGCACTGGCAATAAAAGTCGCTCGCGACCCATGGAGAGGAAAGGGTGGACAGCGAGAGAGAGCGAGAACGGGAGAAAAAGAGAAATGTTGCAACGTGCGCGACGATATAGAGGAGAACGGATATATAATTTATATAGGTCTTAAAGAATTGCACAAGAATGTCTGGTCCACCAAGAAAGACGACGATACGGTGGCGGCGCCTCGTGATTCGACGCGCCTTATCGTGAAAATAACAAGTCCAGTATATCCAATACGTAACACAAAGGATCGACAAAGGACCGATCGAGAATCGTGAAACCCGGCGCTGCGATTGTGCCACGTCGGCGATCGTAATGTCGACCGATAAACTCGATAAGACTTTAAGATCGATGAGACATTCGAGTTATTGATCTAACAAAAGCCGTACAATAAGAGAAAATAACATATTTTATAAATTTAAAAATATTCTTTAATTAAAAAAGTAATTAAACTCATAATTATAATTAAAAGTGCTGTGTTTTTTAATCTAAACACAATTCATGATTTAGGCATGATTTTCTGAAAGTGTTTGCAAAAATAAATTTTTACTTTTTCATCAAAATATATAATTATTTTTGAGAAGCAAGATGTAATTTTAAAATTTCTATATTTATGGTACCAATATGAATGTTTACAAGTAATTCGATTAACAGGAAATAATTTTAAATAATGACGCAGATAGAGTTTTATCGTTAATTATGCAATTTATTATCCGATTTGGTCTGATAATTCACCCTTTCATATTTCGTGTCCTCATTTCTTAACAGTACAAGATTACACAGTTACAGATGCATTTCGCGATAAAGTCATTACGCGATGATTACTCCGGAAACACTATAATCTCGCCATATTCGCGAGCAACTGCGAACGATAAGAGTGCAGTTGAGGCAGAAATGTTACATTCAACACGCGGTTACAATTTTATTCGAAACTTATCTTATTGTATGAATTTATAATATTGAGATCGATTTCGTAGAAAGTTAGTGGAGCGCAGATTCCAGATGACTTCTCGATATAAGTGGAAAAATATTCACAGAATGTCTCGAATGGTCCATCCCGAAAAAACAAGCAGGAAGGATGTATTTCACGAGAACGATAAAAGATACCTCTACGTTTTGGATCACCAATTCAACCGCAGGAAGCACACTTTCGAACCTTCTTTTTATCCGAGCGAAACAGGAGTTACGCGATATCGCCACCGCAGATCCGCTGAAGCTGAGGCGAAATAAGAAAGTCTTCGTGGTCACAATTATACCTCGGTTTCCTCTTACGATCCAAGGTCATCAAATAAAGCGCCGAGAACCATTAGTAACACTTTCATTAAGGTCTCAAGGTTCATTACCACGAAATCGTGCAATCTGTCTCACAGGGATTACGATCGTGTTACGCTTAGACAGCAGCTGGAGTTTTTACATTGCTTCACGCGATCCTGAGATTTCATTTGAATGTAATACACTTAACATAATGTATCACCGCAAATAAGCTTCGTAGAATCAACTCTTTGGCTATCTCAATCGTAATTTTACACGATTATTTTTATTACTTCAATTAATTACTCCAATATAAATTAGTATTACAAAAAATCGCTATTATACTTTCACATTAAATCACTATACAGTACGTTTTAAATCTTGCGTATAATTTATACAAAAATGTACTATAAGAGCGAAAAACTTGAGTCTCCAAATTTGGATTTATAGACGCGATTATCTCGCGCTGAAGGCCAAATTCCAGCGGTAGCCTCGCTGAGAAAATAATTATAAAGTAACGAGAGAACGCAGCTGAGCGATGAGTAACGACATCCATGCGGGCAGAGATATGGCGATTTAACGTCGGCGAAATATCGCCGGGAATATTCATTGGTCCGCGGTGGACCTGATTGGAGATGAGCGAACTCGATAAGGACCCTCGGGCTTCGCGAAAGAATTTTCAGGTCTGGGAGCAGGTGTCGCGTACAAGCAACCTGTTTCAACACCGAGAAAAGAGAATATGCAGTTCAGTCTTGTCCCTACAAGCCACTGAGACGCGATCCAATAAGCCGCTTCGTATAAATTTGTTCTGAGTAATGTACGAAAGCGGACTGGCGATCGTAAGTAAATCTCGTACGATCGTGATACTTTCTTGACATTGATAAATTAAAGAAAAAATGAAAATACATATCTGCTGTTTTATATATTTCATACATAGATGTTTCTTAATTATTCAAGCCAAGTTGTAAAAAATCTTTAACACCTATTAACGTATATATTTTTTTAATCATTATACATTATCAGAAATATTCATTATTATTTAATTAACGTATAACATAAAAGGAAATGGATTTAAAAAATAAAATCATTTAACAATTATTTCTTCTTTAAGATTCCAATACATCTACCTTTTCAAACGAAATGAATTTATTCTTCGAAACGTTAAAAACTGTTATCATTCCGTCGAAGCGTAATCATTTTTTTTTCCACGATTGTATATAAACGTATTATGGCAAAGATGATACTAAGATATGAACTGTATGAACACGACACATCGTACATCATACAAATATTTACAAGGCACATGCACGTGCGATGTAGTCGATACGTTCCGCGAAGGTTACGACGAAGCATTGGTAGCGAGCGTGATCCATGAATCGTGCACTTCCTACAGGATTAAGCGTTCGCCTTCCTGTCGTGACCTGTGAACCTTCGACGCGCTTTTTTTGCAGGTGAAATAGATCGCTCAAGGAAGGAAAACGTGAAAGATCGAAAGTGTATATAAAAAGAAATATCTAAGAGGAAATACAGTATTTTTTAAAGAATATATTAAATTTTAAAAGTGTATAGTTTCTATTATACATAAAAATTTTGCTCAAAAAGATGATTGCCTTGTTTTGAGCAAAATTTGTATGTATCAGAGAATATACTTTTGAAATTTATATTCCTATCCGCTTCTGTCTTAATCTTTTTTAATTTTTAGATCTTTAATTTTAGTTGAGGCATTTTTTATAATAGCAACCAAATATTTCGTTTATATAACATAGAAATTTATTGCTTCTGTAAAATATAATTTTCTGCTTTGTAAATAAAAAAATATTTGTTTATATCAACTAAACAATTTAGTTCGCATTACAGTTTTTTACGGTACATTTCAACTAAATTTTTGTTATAGCAAAATTTTGATGAAAAAACAAAATATTTTTCCTGATGATAAAATTGATTTAGACGTAAAGAACTTTCTCGATATAACTTGTCAATGGCAAAAGCCAAATATCAGAGTTGAAAGCCAAAAGTAAAACGGGCATAAGATCAATCTTATTAGATTATGTTTATGCATATCTGCAAATGGTGACTTCGCGGTAATCGAGATAGCCTTGCAGCCGGCAATCTCGCGCTATATTCGAGCCTCGTATAGCAATCGACGGCGCGATATTTATCCAGCCGGTATCAAAGTCAAGGCCCCTGTGGCCGCGAACGCTAGAAAATACAGGGTGCGATTTATTATTCTGAAACGCTCGGCGCGCGCGGATAAATACATGGGCCTGTCACGGAGCAGCCGATGGAGTTACGATACAGGATTCTATAAGAAGAACCGAGGAGAGGCGCTAATCGAATCGACCGTCTCGGCCCGTACCAGGCTGCGTGCACGTAGTTTATCGCCTTTACGCCTAATTACCAAGTTAATTACCGATACAGGCTGCGATGTACGCGCATTTCGATGCCACGTTTAAAGACGCGCATGCCCAAGAGAGGCTGTTCTCGGACCTAAGGCATTACGATTATCACAATTAATGAAGGATTACGTTATCTTCTCTCTTTCTCTCTCTCTCTCTTTCTCTCCCCCCCCTCTTTCCCTTGTTCCTTCATCCCTGCTCTAGCTTCCTCTTCAACGATAGAACCTCTCAATCTTTCCTAACGGGTCGCATCCTCTTCATCCTCCCTCCGACCATAATCTACACCCATAACTCCTCCGTAATAGTTTCCTCCCGCCCTCCCGTTCCATTCGAACCGACTCTATCTTTCTGCCGAGTTTATGATAAACGTACCTTAAATCAGTCACAGCATATTAGTGGTGCCGAAGGCGGATTATGGGGTGGAAGATAAACTCTCTCAAGGTCGACGCGATCCAATAACGTGGGAATTCACGCGCACGAACATGTCCGCCGCGCCCCGTCGATGCAATTAAATGCCGAGCGCGCTCGCGAGCTCTTTACTCGATTCAATTAGCAATAATTGGCGAATTACATCTCGTGCCGCACGATAATCGCCGCGTTTAGACGGCAATTTCGTGTCAGAATGGCACGAGTTTTACAAGCGGCTTCGTTATTATGATATTCCTCGTCAGTCAACAATTACGTTGTAACAAAAAAGAAGTAACAGAATACGCCGATCATTCATATGAAATAATCAAGTCTGGCGAATAGTTTTTTTAGTAATTACAAGTGCAATGCTCTTTGTGTAATAATAATAATATATCTAACATAAAATATTTCTTTTAAAATAAGTAAAAAATACAAGCCAATATAAACTGAAACATGTTGCAGCTTGTATTTTTTACTTATTGATTTATTTCTTTTAAGTTTTATTATTCGAGATAAGTATATTTATTTTCAATATTCAATTATAAGTTTATCAAGAAATATATTTTTGGTATATAACTTTTGGTATTGCTGAACAATCTATATATAATAAATATATAATAATTGTTATATTTAATTTTCAATTTAATTTAATATCAACAGATTTATTTATTAGATTTATGATAATAGATTTCTATATATTGTTAATTAAACTGAAATGTATCGGACTAATAATAGAAAAAAGAATTCAAATATTTTAGTTTGCTCTTTGTCGATAGTACATTAGTTCGATGAAATTATTAGTTCCCGAGCAATTACATTTAGAGAGGGAAAAGCCGAGTAAATCGATTGTAATCCATGATGATCCTTTTAAGAAGTTCATTCCCGCGAAATCGCTTTTATTTGAGCTGCCGAGAGCGTGGCACGTTAATCCCATTAACCTTCCGTTTCATTCTAATTGCATGAGTCGGACACTCGATATCGTTTCAGGCATCCCTTCCGGCACCCCGCGATGCCGAAGAGGTCCGAAACTTGGTTCCACGACCTCTTGACGCAAACGCGAGGGATAATACCAGTAAACGACTAGTAAGTCTAATGGCGTCGGTTCTGTTACCCGATATCCACTAGTCACGCAATTCTACCGTTTTCCTTCATATACTGACATCGTGTAGGTGTATTGGTGCAGTTTTGGCACGAGTGGCATCTTGTTCGTGAAAGAAGGATATCTCCTTTTCAAGAGGATCAAAAAGAGATATCGCCACAACTTTTTATAGAATTACATAGCTTAGATCAGAGCAAATCGTCGAATTTAAGAAATGTTAATTGCATTTAAAAAATAACGTGTCAAAAGCGTAATATATCGATTAAAAGTAAACAAATGTTCAACAAAAAATAAATTCACTAAAAAATTAAATTAAATTTACTGAATTAAAAAATTGTTAATTAATAAACAATAAATAAATATAATATTGTGACAGCACTACGCTTTCATTAATTTTCCAAAAATTATTTTCGTTGATACAAGTATGAAATGTCAGACTTATATAGTTTGAAAGTATAATATAATTCTTTTAATCGCGGGAATTAACTGAAACTTAATATCAAACTGCTACAATCTTATACCATCTGTATAAATGATTTATCATACGGTTAAGTGCACAAGAAATTATGATAAATTATTGCCAATATTAAAAGCAAGTGACTGATTGAAAAATAGATATCCACATTTATAAATATACGATACATGAGGAAGAAAATAATTTTATCTAAACAGTTTTATTATGGCTAAAGATGAAAGGTAATAACTGCGTATCATCGCGTGAATTCTAAGTAAAGCTCACTACATTATTATTTACGCGTAATTTAATGCAGGAAGAGTGATGTAAAAAAAATAGGAAAAATAGAAATGAAGAAAATTCTTGGAACCAGTTTCTCACGTCTGATTAAGGAACCAAAAGGGCACGTACAAAGTATAAGGTGAGATATTCGTTATTTCGTGCTTCCATGAAAAGGCATTCATGAGAAAGTTCTACATTCTACGCTGAGAAAATCGAGGAAGGTGTATATTAAAGGAGTGGAAATTACGATGCGGCAAATAAAATAATCGTGGAGAGCAAGAGCAGTCCATAACTTCTCCTCATTTTGATGTCAAAGTGATCGCTAATAAACAATTTGACCCCTAACACTAACTTGCCTACGCATTGCCTACAATTAACGACGATAATCCAATCTGCGTTTACTCTCCACATAATTTCATTCCGAAGTATATAAAATACATTTTCATCGACTTTAATTCGGAAATTTCAGTGGGAAGTTAAATGCTGTATACTATTAATTATACCATCGAACAATACATAAAATAGAAAATAAAATATATAACTAATTGTGTAATTCTCGAAATAAATCATCTGCTTTCGACAATCAAAAAGGTTTCAATTGTTGACGGAAGAGTCGTAAAATGCTTTTAGCACTGTGATTTGCGTCGCACCGCGTTTATTTCGCGCAAATAGAGAAAAGAGAAAGCGATTTTTCAAAACTCGCGATGTTAATCAAGAGTGACATAATGCGGAAGAGTACATGCGGAACGATTGGTGGAGTAAAATGAGACTCGCCGCCGCTTCTTTCTACCATATCTACTTTGGAATGGATTCATCACGAGCAAAATCCACGGCGAAAAAGAGAGAGAAATCACGGAAAGAATACAAGTAAGCCAACCGGATGGAATAGGATTCTCAGACTCAATGACCCATGGACATTTTGTCCTTTGCAGAGTCTTTCGTGGAAACGATAAACCGCACGTTTTTCGCAGTGCAAGAGAAACAGAAAAGAGAAAGAAAGAAGAAGATGCCGACAACGACGACTGGCTCGTCGCCACTGTGGCAGGAAACACGGTCTTTATACCTATAAGGCGTTATGACACGCCAAAGAGGTCGACCGCGTGCTCATTTGCATGCGCTTCGGTACAACAATGGTATCAGCCTTACAAGAGTCCTGGCTAGATGCATCCTGCGGTGGCGCATACCGCGAGCGACGTGCTTCGCGACCCGCCGCGAAACACAATGCACGCGCTGTCGGCTTCTTAATGATCGCATTTTTCACGAAAGTCATTAAGAACGCACGAAAACCAGCACGTCTCTTAAGAAGAAAAAAAATACACGAGATTCGCGCAATTATAAATGCCATCGTGTTTGAAAATATTTTTTGTCATCCAAGACTTAAATCATGATCATCTTTATGATGTTATACATTTCGAGAAAGTTTTATTAAGATATATAATCTTCTTTATATAGAAATTTCAAAAACTATTGTTAAAGATAAATTGTTCCTTTTCATATTTATTACATCATTTATCAAAAATGTGAGAATATTCAATTACACGTCAAGTACATTAATAAATCATTATTAAAAAAATTCTTTCTTCCTATTATCATTAAATATTATACAAAATAATCGGTTAATTAAATAACTAAATACTTTCATTATGATTGATGATCCAAATAGCTAAGTCTCATCTTGACAAAAAATTTGTTTCAAGATATATTTCTTACTTCTCTGTAGTTTCGAACTGCAATATCAATATGTGTAATCTATGGCAGAAGAGAACTGCCATATCACGAAAGTTCGAGTTTCGGCCTATCGTTCCAGCCGTGAAACGATAGCGGAGATAGCGACTACTCGCAGAACAACGAAATTGCAGGAATAACACGATGCTTAGCAACGAAGCAACGCGACTGTACACGCACAATAGATAGATAAGCGGTAGGCGGTTGTAAGAGGTATGCTCTCGGACTGTCTTACGCGTTGATATGCGCCAAGAAACGGTGTAGAGCGGACGCCCGCAACGAGGCCTTCCCGAGCGGGAAAAGCGTTCGCCTTCGTTGGCCGTGCCCGGCGCATCTCTTTATCTGATGGAAAGAAGCCGCCTTCAGAGACTTTTGCCCTCGCGCGAGATCGAGTCCGCGTCTTCGTGAGTCATCGCCATGGCACCGAGGGCAACGCGAGGAGCCTTCCGCTCCACGAGCCCGAGTCCGTAAACTCACTTTCTTGCACCGGCAACCGTTCGGGAAGATTACAGTGAAACTTTACGAGTTGAAGCTCGCTTTCGTTTGCCCAAGTGGAAGTTTGCATGCAATCGAAGTACGTTTCGCAATATCGATTTGCAATTTATACGGAATCATTCTAAAAAGTTAATCTGGTAATTATTCTGTTAAACGGATGTAAAGAATCTACGATAATTTGAAAGAATAAAGTTGCCAATTATAATGTTAAAAATTATCTCTTTTCTGTAAGGGAAGAATGGTTCTGCTAAAGTAATGAAAAATTAGCTAGATATAGATCTGAAAATAATTTGGTTGAATCATCAAAATAATGACATAGAATGTTGATTGCTAGAATGTCATAAAATTTTTTACAATATTATTCATCATATTCAAATATTCTTCATAACTGTTTTTATAGTCCAACAAAATTATTTTCAGATCTACATTTAGTTAAATTTTTAGAGACTTTAATAATGTTCTTTAGATTCGAATTATTAAAGACTTTAATCATTCAAAATTGTTCTTTCTGTAGCTACTCGAAGCTCTTATTTTAATAGACGTATTTATAAAAAAAAGAAACTTATTTCACCTATTCCAGGGTTTTTGTCTATTTGTTACATTTTTAAAAGATACGAAGAAGTTATGAAATATTTTTCTGGGCGTAATAGTATTTCCTTAGTAGTATAGTTACACTAGAAGAAACGAGTATTATTTTTTCATTAACTATGTCTAACTAGAGAAATCTTGAAAGTTATAACTAGATTGACGATCGAACTCGCATAAATCTTCTATAACTGACACGCTTTGAAGATTTTTCTCAAAGATCGCTTTCATCGTGGTAAAACTCGTTCGCCTTTATTTTCGTCCGATCTTCCATTCATCTTCTAAGCAGCAATAATCTTCCTCTCGTCTAATGCTTTGACAGAAGATAGATCGATATCTTCGCATATGATTATAAGCGACGCAATGTTAAATAAAAATATCATTATTCTCCTTTCAGAAATTAGAACGAACCAATTAACGGTACCCAATTATCGACTTGTAATCGCGTCATTCGCGGTTGATCGTATCAATCGCGGTCGACCACTATCCACTCAAGAAGGCATGGCTCACCCAGTTCGAGTGGAGTAGACATCGCCAATTCGATGCGAACGCTTATTATCATGGACACGGGCGTCTGACCGTGAAACGGGCCGTTCGCGCTAACGATGCCTGTAATAGTCCGCGAAATCGGCGTACTTCCTATCATTACAGAACGTGGCCTTCAACATGGTGCACTCTAATGAGTTCTCGGATGACCAATATTTATCGCCAATCTAGATACTAACAGTTTTCTAATGCATAGCATACATCATATATTGACGACTAGATTTCCGATAAATCGATATTCATCACCAATACTCTTGCAGTTTATAAGATTTCGAAACTATTATTCAAGAAACTTTATATTAATAGTGAATCTTAATTCTATATTTATATATTAATATATATAATATTAATATATATTGTATAATATTAATACATATATACTATATTTATTCAAAATGAAATAATAATACACAGAGAAAAAAAATTTTGTTAATTTAATAAGCTACTATCTGTAATAAATGATTTGTAGATATAGACAATAAATGTCGGTCTCAAAAATAGTATTATGATTTGTTTCTTTTGATTTGTTATCCAAGATTCTTCTGTCATGGAGACTGATGTTAGTCTACTATTCCAACCAATTATTAATAATAGAAGCAATCTATATCTGCTAGATAGATTTTTAATTGCTAGCAATATTAATTATTTGCAAAAAGTATAAACAACGATTTAGCAAGTAATTGTAAATCATACATATATTATTTGTTACATTGATGAATGAAAAATGATTCGATAATAACTGATCGATCCATTTTCCTATTGAGTTATCACATTTATTATCACTTTTTATTGTAATAACAAACTCATTTCTCTCAGCGAGCTGGATTTTTTTAATATATATATATATATATATAATTTCTTGAATTTGTATTTAATACATATTTAATCAAAAAGTATCTTCCTCTTGATTAAATTCTTTTTAGTAGAAGTATCTTCTTATAATAGAAAAAAAATATTTCAATATCCAGCATCTTTTAATATAGTTAACATTGTCAATAATTTTGAATAAGAAATATTTTCTGAAAGCCTTATTCGCAGGCCAAGTTTTTATTAAACATGAATGTCGCTCCTTTACTGCCTTTCAGCGTGGTAATTGGATATTTTTTCAACGGAAATTACACGAGCGAATCAAATTACTTCACTGTTGCAGCGGCTGTTCTTTTTTTGTATAAAGAGATCGAGCAGAAAGGAAAGTCGAGTCCGAGATGAAAATTCCGTATAAGGCGACGAATGTGAATCCACAAATGTCGATACAGTTTTCAGGAAGTTCTATAGACAGCTAGAATACGTGTGAGAGGAAGAAAGTCGGCGCTTTTAACGTTTACGAAGAAAAATACGGGAGATTAGCGTATTATGCAAAATACAGCGTGGCTGGAACGTTGCGAAACGTACGATGTGATCATTACGCTCGGGCGTGCGCTTTATTCGCTGTTATTTACTCAGTCCCTGATCACATCGTGAAAGTCCGCTTTATACGTTCTCGCGCATCATTTTGAGAATCTCTCTCTCTCTCTCTCTCTCTTTCTCTCTCTCTCTCTCTCTCTCTGTCGGCACTTCCTTATTAAGATTCATTCTACGGAAATCACTGGGCCATGCATGACGAGAGTGTACTGACTATCACTATCTCTTGCGCTGATACATGTAAAAAAACTTCCAAAAAATGCAACAAACATATAAGGAATAAAAATAAGTTATTAGGAATGTAACAGAAATATAAAAATTTTGCATCTTTTAAAAAAAAGAAATTGGAGCATAAAGTAAAATGGAAAAATTGCATTTCCTCAAAGAGAGAAAGATTAAATAAAAATTTCTAGTATTTCATAGTATATGGAATTAAAAAATAAATAAATTTCGTAAGTTAATTTAAATGCTTAATGTTTATCTGTCCTATTCAAATTATTTATCAGATTTAAATTGTGCATTTAAAAGGCACATGCAATCTTTTAAAAAAATTAAATTACATAATATAATCTATGATAATAGATCGATTTTTTTGAAAGTTAGGATATTGAGTCTGAAAGAAAATCAATTCCTATTATTTTCTTGAACACGAAGAAGGTAAAAACGATATGAAAGAAAAATGAAAAGCAGAAATTTGCCGTGGAGAGACTCATCTCTCAAACTCACCATTTCGAATCTCGAGCAAAGAGACTTTAATGCGATGTAATCGTCAGTCCGAAGAGCCCTCTAATATCAGCCGCCGTCTCGGACAGGCCGATAGTTAGTGGAAAGTGCGGGTAAATGTAAAACGTGACGCGGTTTCAATCCGTCGCACGTAATTGGGTGTAAAAGTCGATTCACGTCCACGGAGACAAACGAGACAAACGAAAGAAGAAGAAGATACGAAATTGGCGAGATCTATCATTTGATCTTCAGAACATGATTCTTTTCTCTTTCCCTCTTCGATTCGTACCAATCTTGAATCTGGAAAGTCTTCTACGTATTACGGTAACGTAAACGAAAAACGTGAATTGCGTTGAAGCGACGCATAATAGAAAGACAAATGTTACATGAAGAGGGAGGATAAATGAAAGTTCGTTCTTTCAGAAAGCTCGTTTTATTTCTAATACTCGCGTGCATTAGTCTGACATCGATAATAAATCTTTGTTCAAGTCTTTCTGATCATTTGCTACCTTCTATGGTGTACGATCTACTTAATAGACAATTAAATGTGGACAGGTAGTTTCTATTGTTAAAATAAAGTAGAAAGTTATTCCAAAAGTATAGAGTGAAATATAATAAAAAAATGCAAAGGAGAAATTTTATAAACGGAAAGATTAACAAAATCTTCACGGAAGAAATATTATTTTATATCCCATTTCTTCTTTTCTTTGATAATTTGATTAAGTAGCTTTATTTTTTACAAATTATGATTGTTTTCTCTAGTAATTTTATATTAGGTAGCTTTATTTATACAAATTATACTTATAATAGTAAACCGCGTATTTTCCTCAACACAGAATAGCTCGTGCCACAAATATACCGGTGTAAAACTTAACATAGAAATATTTTCAATAAAATGTCACGGTTGACCGCACGCTTATATATTGTATCAGAAATTTCTCACGTTGGTGGACACACCTTAACACGAAGGTCATATAATATGAGATAAATATTTTAACTACGTGAAAAATATGAAACTACAACTACGCGCGTGCAAGACGAATAATTCATGATTACTTTCTATAGAACGGTAACAAGAAATAATTTAGTTTTACATATAATAATTTTATTTGCAATATTTCAAGTCTAAATACTGCAGATATTTTTTATTTCCTCCTATTGTTTATATATTGCAATTAATTTATAGAAACTATCACAAAATGTCTTAATTATCTTTATAATTCTATACAGAGTGTAACTGAAATAACATCCACTAATCATACAATGCTATTTCTAATAGAAAACTAAGTTGAAAAGTCCTCCATCATTTTGCAATTTTTGCAACAGTTATTAACAGTAACGAGATATTAATTTCCAAATTATTTATTGCCGAATAAACGGATAAAATCGATGTATAAGATAATTTTAAGATACCTTTTCGTGTTCTTTGTGAAATATTTTGAAGATTTTTCTTAAAGAACTCTTAAAAATATTTTAAAGCTGTCTTGTACGTCAATTAGACATTTTGTTCATTGCGTAAAAAAAATATTGCAAAAATTGCAAAATGGTAGAGGACTTTTCGTCTCAGATTTTTTATTAGGAATAGCACTATGATTAATGGGCATTATTTCAGTTACATCCTGTATAACATAAAGTTTATTTTTAAGGAAAACTAAAGCTATTTTCTCATTAAATAAAATATATTAACAAATGAGTTTAAAATAAATTTAAAAAATGAATCCTTCTAGATTTTACTATGACAGTATTGCTATCACTGAGTTCCACGTTCTTTATAATAGATAAATGGAATCTTTATGATGCCGTTACGATGATAATGAGCAAATTTCGCTTGCCAAGTTTCGGCGATAAGCTAAAGTGCTTTTTCGGCATTGAAAAGATAATTGTGTCATGCTTCGGCTTGATATACTGTTAATTGGACTTAAAGAAAAATATAGAATTAAAAAAAATTCCAAATCTTACACCGCTTCATTTTTTCATCAAGTCTCATCCTTTATACTTAAAATAATTTGAAAATCTTCTGAGTTTGAATTTTATGTTTTATTGATTTTTTTCTATAAAGATTCTGATCTCCGGGGAGGAAGGAAAGACTGCTATCGGGACCGTGTCAAAAATCTCGCAAGAGAAGGCTGGTTTGATATTGATGAACGATTCAGCCCACTTTCCCACACACGTTCATAATTCGTACGCGGCCCTCGTTCTCAAGAGGGAGGAACCGGTGTTACGGCAATTAATTCGTACGCGATCGACGCGCCGCTCCGAGCCCTTTTGAGAGCGTTCCTTTTTCCCTGTTCAGATTCTCATCTCCCACCGTCGCTGAGAGACGACGTGCGCTATTTCCGTGAACCAAATACGGCGGTCGGTCAAAGACTGGGAACAGAGAGCGCCGACGCTCACGCGGTGGCGTGAACGATTGATGAGAAATGTCGGACTGGTTTTCTTTCGGATCCTCTTTTGAAGCTCGACTTTAACTAAACGATGACAATCGCACAACAAAGAAACTTAATTACGTGCATCAGCAATATTTTTGATAAATATTTTGTCTTAGCCTAATATAAAAATGCATCATCTTCTTATTGTGTACCGAATATAAATTTTCTGTGTTTTCATATCTATCGAAAATTTTATCAACATTTTCTCTCTGCAGGCGCAGTTTGCAATAAATGTTATTTGTGCAGTAATATCTGTAGATGTGAGAAAAACCAATTAAATTTTTACTTGTTTATTTTTTGTTCCTTTTTATTTCATTTAAAAAAACCTATCAATCAAGCCAGTTCTACATTGGTAATTAAAATGGAAAAAGAATGGAGAGATTCGCATAAGCCTACCTCACAGATAATTAAAGTAGAACGCATAATAACGGAATGGACAACGAGATCTTCGCTTCGGGCACTTGCCGTGATTATTATTGTCGTCCGTGTTTTTTCTGTCATTCTCCTCCGACAACAAAGCACGCCGATTTTATGGCGATCAAAAGGCACTGCCACTCGCTCGAGGTAATCTACTGACCGTCACAGATTAATGTTGTAGAACGAGGAAGAATAATACTTTTATGTTCTCGAATAGATTTACGCGTGTATGGATCATTTAAAATTAGAACAGTCAATATCATTCTATGACTTGGAAACAAAAAGAAAAAAAAAGAGAGATAAAATGGGTATTGTAGCTCATACGTGTCATATCAGACCATTGTCGTACTTTGTTTAGATTTTTATAACATACTCATCTATTAAGCAACAATACGAGACTTGTTCAAAGTCTCGCAAGAGCTTACGAAATAAAATATTCTCATTTAGCAATGCTGATGAGGCAATTCTGAATATCTTTCTTGGTCTCTCTTTCGTACGATCGTGACC
Source organism: Atta cephalotes (assembly GCF_000143395.1). Lineage (NCBI taxonomy): Eukaryota > Metazoa > Arthropoda > Insecta > Hymenoptera > Formicidae > Atta > Atta cephalotes. The sequence continues at coordinate 392,558 of NW_012130085.1, forward strand.
ATCCGTACGTGAAAGCGCCTGATCGAAGTGCTTCGATCGAACAATTAAACAATTGTTAGGGCTGACCCACTTCTTTGCCAGGACACGTTGTCCTTCCTCGTTGTACGCCATCGTACGTAACATGGCTCTTTCGATCTACAATAGAGATCGTTCAGATTAAAATCGATCGCGTGCGTTCAGCTTATTTGGTAAAACAATCAAATGCAGAGATGTTACCAGCAATATAAATATACATTCGGCAGACACAAAAAAAGCATAAATTACTTTTAATAATTTTATAATAATTATTTTTATACTGTAAATATATACGAAGTCTTTAATACACAATTGGCATTAGGTTCACCCTAAACTATTTTGTTACATAAAGTTTTGATATTAATTATTCAAATTATACTATTAAGAAAACCAAAATGCATCTAAATATTTAATTACATCAGACATGAACGTTATATCATCGAATTCTTAATTCATTCTGATTTCTTTATTCAAGCGCGTTAGATATACCACTCGAGATGCTAACGCACTTTAAACCACAAGCATATTAACGTCGCGCTACGAGGAAATTGTTCCGATTAATAATTAATCAGTTCGATAATGTTGTCTCGTGTTATCGCCTGCGCGATGCTACTCGGTCTTCTTTATTACCACTTGCCGATGATAGATGGATCGATCCAGACGAAGCGTTAAACTACCCATTACCACTACGCATTTCCGATCGCATCATCACATGGTTAATAAGATAATAAGTACCACGCTGGGGATGAATAATCGCGATAGGACGCCCTGGAGCAGCCGATCTCCACGCGAGTACGTCGCGCGGCGTCGATTAACCACAGCAATAAGGAAGCGTTCACGTCACGGATTAATTGCAAAGCCCTCTTTATAGTTTTCGATGCGAAAGAATGCACTTAGGATGTATCGTTGATTAGTAAGCCGATATTTCTCGATCGACTTCATAACGGTATACACCACGAGAATTCGACATCGGGATATTTCAATTCCACGTCTGTTTTCCAGTGGACCAAGACATGCAGATGACTTGGAAACGCGTTTCCTTTTACGACCAAAAACTGTTGAAGACAGACATTATCGATTGATCAAAATTACAATCATGATGTTAAGTAGCGACTTCGTCAGAGTGAAAGTCCAACGGCTGCTGTATTAACGCCGTCGTCAACTCGTCTCGGTTATGTCGGGTGTATACGACTTCACGCGATCGCGGCACACGGGCAGCACGCATCTTGTATCTAATTATCGAGGAATGCTTTGTGCGTGTAGGAAGCCGCGCGCCGACCGTTCGGGCTTAACAACTCAGCAGAAGAAAAAGAATCGAGCCCACGAGATTGAGCGGTACACGCACGCACTTATATTTGATACACGTACGACACATTTCGGTCAATTTCGCACTCGCACCATTTCTTCCTTTTTTTTCTCTTTACGATGGTTTTTAACGAGTGTTAAAGAATATATTATCAAGAGATAATTCGGCGACCTGAAAAAAATGCGGAACTTGATAATTCCGAAAAGAAGAGATTAAAAGAACATTAATTCGACTTACTGTATGTTCGAATTAATGTCTCCTATAATTCTTCGTTTAACTTCAATTTTTTTAAATCACTAATAATTCAAGAATCATGGCTGTATTTATTCAATTCTGAGAAGAAAAATAACATTGCTGCTCTTTCAACGACAATTGTGCATTGAATCAATTAGATAGTTTATTAAACATCCGCTAAAGTCTTTGGACGAATTTTTTAAATTAAAAAACTGGAAACGCAAAGTGGAAGTAAAGACTATATTTATGAGCAATCTCTTTTCTCTTTAGCACTAATCTGATCTTGTAATTTCGACGAATGTTGTTCCCCCATGTTGATCGTTTTGGACATCTTGATGACGGAGGAATATGAAAAAATGGTGAAAATTATAGACCCGAGTATCGCGAACCGCCCAGGTCATTCATTCACACTCGGGTTCCCAAAGGGCGGGCCATGCTTTACGTTCCCGTGATGGATAATTAATAATTATAAAGCGATCAAGGGAAGGGTGGCATTTATGCGATCCGCCACGGTAATTTCCGATTCGCTTGTGCACGAAAGATGTGAATTCGTGGCAACCTCGATTTTGTTTTCCCCTAGAGGGCTCGTTAAGAAGGAGAAAAACTGCATACATGTGCATAAAATCATGATTAGATGACGGTTCAATGTCAAATTTTAATGCAATGCAAATCCACAGAAAATCACGCATTCATTTTGCATGTAGAAATGAACAAAAATTTCTAATGCTATCATATATAATTATTAAAGGAAGATCGTCAGTATGTTTCACGAGATAATTTTCAATAATTCAAGGTTTATCCAGAAAGAGATGTATAAATGCATAAAAACACATTTGTATTAGAAATAAAAAGAAAAAAAATAGACATTTTAAGAGAAATGTATATTGTGTGAAATATATGTTATAAATACCACTTTTTTTATCAACACTATATTAAGAAAAATTGAAAATTTGAAAGTTCGTAATAAAGATGTCGAACAATACATCGTTCCTCGACCATTCTCCATTCTAGACTGTTTATCGATTCGCGTGATCCTACCATCGTATTATCGATTATACTCGGACGCGTTGGCAATACCAATCACGTCCCCAGACTCGGTCGTCATTATGGAAATAGTGAGTGTAATGCGTCGGGGAGGCAGATGATTGCACGCGTTCACCGATCTTCGTGGCATCTAATACGAGGAAAACGCGTTAACATGCGTGTTTGCTTTAGGCATCTCTTAGAATCAGCGATTGAACAACTACTCAGCTGAAATTACTGGAGAAATTATCAAGTGTAATTTTATATTAAATGTTTTCATTTAACTAAGTTTAGTCCTTAAATTTTTTGTCAGAAAAAATAAAATTCAAAGTCAATTAAGAATCTATCTTTGTTGATAATAATACATGTGTACGTAAATAATGATAGATATTAAAGGAAATTATTTTTCTAGATAAATACAATAATAAATTATAAATAAATATCGCATAAAATCAAGCTATTCTCAATAATAAAAGAGTTGGATTCTCTCAATAGCACTGACAAAGCTGCATCGTGTTTGCGAAGGACCAAAGAATAACAAGTCGGTGATGTTCGTTGGCGAGCCTAACGCTCCGCAAAAGATCGATGAGAGATCGAATGTCAACACGAGAGATCGTTCGATGGCTAGGTATACAGCGCTGAGATTTTCGAAGCGAAAGTTCGTTCGTGGAAGTGAAGATAGGGAGCCCTTTGTGCGTCTTCCATTGTCGACTGAGGGAGGCTGACTGGCTGAATTCAATGCAAGTCGCGCTCGAAAGAGTGGCCATACGCGGCTCAAAGGGAGGATAGTCCGTGTATACAAGACAGTATAAGCATTGCGTGCAATAACTTCGGTGTAATCGTCGAGAAACGAGTTAGGAGAGTGGCCATGTATGGAGAACTTTCATACGCACGCGGAATAACAAACCACGTAGCAATCGATAATCTTCTAGTTCAAGGCTACATCAACGCTCATAATTGACGTGCTAATCTAAATTCTTTCAATGCTATTCTTTATTCTCTTTATTCTTTATTCTTTATTCTCTGTCTGTGGACAAATATATTTGAATTATAAGAATAGAGTAATTATTTTTTTTTTTCATTAGATACACAAAAAGAATAATTTTGCTGAAGTATTTAAAAATTTAGCTAGATATAAATGAAAATGATTTTGTTGGATCAAAATAATTATGTAAGAATCTCAAGTAGCAATGCTGCAAAAGCATTTAACATTCTAGTAACCAGTTTGAACGTTCTACCTAATTATTTTGATCATTCAACAAAATTATTTTTATATTCCTATACAGTTAAATTTTTAGATAAAACCTTTCCGTAATTATTACATGTATAAATATCCCGTATTTGAAAATCTTAATCTTATGATATCTCCCTCCTTCCCTCATACATCTATTCAAATATGCCGTTATTGCATCGGATATATGACACGATCGGTCTATAATCTTTTCTGACTCCCATCATGATAGCAACATCGAGGCTAATGTTAATCAGATAGGTTAGCGTTTCGGTACGGATTAGCCAGTTTGCGAGTGAAGAAGATTTACAAGACTTCACGGACGACATATTAATTTACGTAAACTTACCTCGTGTGCTTGATCCTCGATGCTCCGCAGAACCGCGAGATTGCGGATAGTCGCGCGTCGCGACTCGAACGATGACTCCAGCCTGGTGGCAGCCTTACCCACCTCCTCCACCAGTCTTCGGGCTCGTTTCACCGACAATCTAGAAAGATAAAAAGGAACCGTGATCATGACGCACCGTTAGGAATCCGCGTGGCCATCTCCTCATGTACAAACGATCGAACCCTAACCACGAACGAAGGTCAGGATGCAAATCAGAGTTGAATGTTTTATCGACTAATGTGTTTCGTTATCTTTGCATTAAAACGTCCTTGATTGATACCTGTTTCATAAGTACAGAAATCAAAGAAAGTTCAATGTAACCCTCAATCAATCTAAATAACTTTTCAAATTTGATATTTTCTTAATCAAAAAAAGAAATCATTTGCATAATAAATAGATAATAAGTCGATGTTACTACAAGTAACATTCAATTATATACTAGTTAATTATACTAATTATATTAATTATATACTAATTATACTAATTATATTAATTATATACTAATAGTTATACTAATTATTAATATTAGAATCAATCACATGTTTAAAAAAGTAAAAATTGAACGTCGACATTTTGTGCATAGAAAAATTATGTTATGTGAGTCAAGAAATCATTTTTCAACAAAAATATAAGTTTGACAAAAAAAGTTTTATCTGTGTAATCTAAAAGAAACGGGTCCTTTCTTGCATGATATAAATAAAAATAAAAAATTCTACCTAACGTGCTCAATGTGTAGAAGGGGAGCCGCGCGTTCCTCGAGTGCGGCGATGGCTTCTTCGGCATCTCTAGACGTTCTTCTCAATGTGGGGTCCGTGAGGAGCCGACCGAGAGGCGTCAAAGTGCCAGACAGGCTTGTGCATTCCTTCAGGTCCGACATTTCGAGGGCTAATCTGCGACCAGCCGATTGCCACTCCGTCATGAGACTGTCGTACTCCTATGGGAAATCAAAATACCGATCATGGCGAAATGATGTCTATCTACTTCTCGCGATTTAGTGAAATGTCCTTCATCGGCAACTGGTATCCAGGAGGAATGCCAGCGACGTAGAAGTAGACATGTCTAGTACGGCGATTGCGCGATTCAATGAACCGTAATCGATCAATCATTGCAAACCTTACGGGGAATACATTGTTTAAAGAAGTACGTAATGAATGACGCATATCTGTTGCACGTAGAACAAATACATTGAACTATTATCTCGATAATTTCTTAGCTCCAAGTGCCCGTTCGAATCGCTCCAATCACGTGCACACAAATACCAATCGCGTTAGATCAACTCGCGACGAATATGGCGCATGTTCGGAATAGCGATTGATATCGATTTCCGACACAATTAATTTAATACTGCATTTATATATCAACTTTTCAGACATATCTTTGTGACAAGATATATTAATTTTAGTCGATATAAAATCAAGATTACAGAAACGTAAAAATTAGATTATCAGTACTACCTTTCATATTTAACATAAATAAAAAAGAAAAAGTGTGTGTGTGTGTGTGTGTGTGTGTGTGTGTGTGTGTGTGTGTGTGAAATATGTAATATTATGTAAAATATTCAATTATCTTCAAAATTTAAAATACTTAATAATCATATATTACAATTATATGTACGATAGGTTATAGTTACAAGTCCAACCGATATCTTAATTTTGTGAAATTGCCCAGTGATTAATCAATCTCATATAATAATCGATCTCCGGGTATAAATCCATTATGTCCGGAGATAATCGATGGCTAAATTTCTATCATGGTAGTAGGACAGCTCAACAACTGTAGAATAAATTCGGACGATGCAAAATTATTAATTACAGAAGATAATTACCTCGCATTCTCGTCAAATATATTTTTAATTTCTTTTTCTCATCACAACTTTCGATTAATAATTGATTATTACCCGATTTCACCAATCTTCTTCAACTTTTTATTAACTTTTTTTATTAATGAACATAAAATTAATAATTCATGATTAAAAATTAAAGTAGCATTAAATTTTATTAGCTTTCGTAAGAGATACAGTAACATCTTCATTAAATTCGATTTTAAAAAATTTAAATATCTTTAATAAAATTAAGTCTCAAAGAATAAGTAAAAATATATACAAGATATAATTTTGTTTAAGAAAATGATTAAAAAATTGTAATAATTAAAATATAAAGACATTTTGATAATGTGAAGTACTGATTAATTAATAATACTAGTCAGTGCCACGATCGAACAATAAATCGACATTCATTGCGAAAGATTACTGAAATAAGCAAATACCATTATTTCGAGCGACTTCCAGCTATTTATTTCATCAAATTTGCCGAATCATCATCATGATGTTGAGCTGATCGAAGCGGCTTACTGTTGATTGACATTGAACGACAAATTGCGACAACAATTTGTCGCAAGATTCACACTATCGAAATTGTTTATTTGCATTTGCAAGCGTGATTTTCGCGTATTTTATATAATATATAAACTATTATTATTATGTAATACATTATTATATAATACAGTGTATACTATATTATATAATATATTATATAATATATTATTATGTAATATAGTGTATAAATTATTTTATGAAAATACTTTATGTTCTCTTTAATGTTATTTCAATTAAATTGATGCAATATCGATGCGAGTTTAAGTATTCACTGTGAACGTATAATTACCTTGTAAAAAGTGATCCATTGCATCTGATCATGATTTTCTTCTCGTCTGGGAATATACTTTGCGAGAGTGGCGTCATTCACGATGACGGTCTGAAAGGGAACATTTATGGCTAATTATAATGTCCCGATAGCTTTCAATGATCATACTTATGGGACTGTAAATTACGTTTGTCGCAAATACTAAGCTTTAGCTTTTGTAGCAATATTCGTTTCGCCTCGACAAAGGAGAGAAATGTTACAATGGAAACTGTGAGGCTATAATACACCAAGCGACACAATTCCGATACGAAACGCACGTGCGGACGCTTAAGAAGCCAAATATAATACACCGTGGAAACTGGATCAATGCAACGTACAATGAACAGGGAGACAAAAACGACAAGCGATTGAGCGTGATTACTTTTTTGCCTGCAGGAAGGTGCGTTCAATGCCGTTCAAGGGTTTAATTGTTCTTTGATATCAAACTCACCTGGACTTTACTGAGAGGTAAGAGAGATTCAATCAGGCCATCCGTTGTTGCGGCATTTCGAAGCACGAGAGTCTGAGCCACGTTGATTCTGCCCTATAAAGATAAGAATTGCGTGTGATTTCTATGACGGTTTCACAATAAAATCTTCATTCGTCCGCGAAATTATTCTTACCTGCAACAGGACCACTACTTCGTCTATAAACTCCAGACTCTCTTTAGAATCGCCGCGTATGAAAATAGTGAAGTCATTTTTTGTGCAGTCGGAGCTGAAAATTAAAAATAAAAATTAAATATTAATTTACAAGCATAGAAAGTGTAATGGAATTATTTCTTGCTAAATTATACAAAATTTCTTTATGGAAAAAATTTTTGAAAACTTCTAAAAATTCAACTAAATAATTTTATTGGATTAGTTAAATTTTTAGATACTTCAGTAAAAAAAACGTTTTTTCTGTATTTGATTATCAGAGGAAAAACCACCATTATTATATCTTTACTCTTGAACAACTTTCAGGTTCAATTATATTATTAAATAAATATTTTCAAAAAATAGGAACATGAATTTTCACTTATATTAAAGCAACAATGTAATTGGAAGTTAGCTCTACATGACATTATCGTCACATCTAAAAATAATCGTTATATGTGTGTCCATCATTTCGTACATTAGTCGGACAGCCTGCACTCGGTTTTCGAGTGCTTATCGAAACTGTACCCCATCGTACACAAATGCACCGATCCGTATTTACAAACGTCGAATTTCCTAAGCAAATATTATTGCTTCCGACGAGAAATTCCGTGCGCACACGTGAATTACTGCTCGTCGCACGTATTTCAAGATATCTCCACATGTGTTGCTACGATTTCTCCTTTCCGTCGTCATGCTGCAAATGAAACGTGTCATTCGTTGCAGTGACGCTTTTATAAAACGACGTACACGTGCAGCGCCAGACATGCCTCGTTATGTATTTTAATCGACATATCGTTTCTCACGATCGCCATTCGCGCTCAATAGGTTAAGTTTAAGATGGAGCGCTTAAATCACAGAAACAGCTGGCACACTCACTTTCGATTTGACATTGTCAAGAGTCTGATTTGCATTATGTAAACACGAATAATAATTTTAAAAACTATTAATTCTAATATTAAATTATATTTCTGATAACATTATACCTCAATTATCAAAATAATTATATAGGAAACTTAAGTATGAAAAGCTAATTTGAATATTTTTGACAAACATTTTAAGAGACTTGTCAAAGGGCAGCATTGTCGCTGTAATAAAGTTTTGATATTCCAGTAACCAATTCTATATAATAGTTGTTATAATCCAACAAAATTATTTTTAAATCCGTATCCAAATTAAATTTTTAGATACTTCAAAAAAATCGTTCTTTTCGTGTAAACATCCCACGCCAGTAATAAAAGATTAATATCAAAATAATCAGTTTTTAATCAGTTTTACTCTCAAAAATGAGCATTATATCGGTATCTTTATATTATTATATTAAGAAAACTTATACATTTTAAATGACTCGTATAGTATCTACTCGATAGTATCAAAGAGTAACATTGTCGCTGTAATAAATGATTGTATATCTAGCCAATACCTATAAAAACTATAATACGATAAGAGATCGCATCTTCATAAACAATAGCTAAAAATGCGCATAAGCGCAATTTCAGCCGGCTAAACGTAATCCAGTTGTATCAGATATCGTAAATAGCATTAAGTTATGACACGTGGGTGGTTGACATTAAGCATGCAGCGTTTCTCACGCGGCTCCCGTGGCACTCACACTCCTCTCTCGTCCTTCTCGCGTATATTGTAATCACGTTCCTCTGCACAATACAGTGGTGCAGTGTTTAGCGAGCACAATGCTGAGCTTTGTATGCATCACTTATATCCTGCGGTCTATCCTAAATCGTCATCAGCGCGACAGGCTACGCGTCGAGCACGACGTACATTTCTGTTCCCCGTGCTTGTACTTCCGGTTGCGGGCTGCTCCTTTAACTTCTCTGTCGCGATACGCCAAACCCCTCCGATCATATATTATCGACGAGAGAGAGAGAGAGCGGCTAAGGGGACGCCTATGCAACGTTTCGTGACAACCTTCTCAAATTGCAACGGCGCGACTGAGACTTTCGAGACAACTGCGTTGCACGTTACTACTCCCCGTAAAATTCGATAGTGCAAATCATACAGTCAGCCACGAGTCGATGGAGCGGGAAGCTCCAGCGACCTGTGGGAGTGATAGCGCATAAGATAAAATCAAATCGCCGGTTCTGACTTCCTGTCGTTGCACGTCCATTATCGAAGTCACGGCGAAGATAACCTTCGAACCGAGAAAGATCATATTTCCGGATTTCAGTTCCGTGAAATATTAGAAATGATAAATCTTCAACAAACTGTGTTCTATTGTGTTGATTGCGAAAATTCAATATATTAATCTTTATCCACTTTTGATTGATTTTTGATAATAACTGATTGTTTTTATTTATCTACTGATTATTTCAAACTATTTTTTAATTTTTTTCTTATGAAAGAAATATTAGAGGAACAGAAATAAATATTATGTGAGGACTAAAGTCGATTTGTGTGTGCACTTTAATAAAAAAATTTTTTTTACTTCTATGAAGATAAATTGTTTGATATTATTTCTTAACCAGTTATCGTTAATGTTTACCACGCATGTAGCTCTCCCGGATGTAGCTCAGTTATTCACGCGTATTCTCCGTTTTATCGCACGATGATAGATAAGAGGACAGGATCGAACAACCCTTCCTCATCGCGCGTCTATTATCGAATCGGTCGTTTCTATGTAACCGTAATGGCACGTACCCGCGGATTTAACGGTGCGGAACAGTCAGATCACAGCAGTCGTTCCCCAGAATCAGCGATCTTGTTGATAAGTAAATCACTTTGATTTCGCCGAGTTAATGTCACACGATAGCTCATGACGCCCACGTCTCGCCTCGCTCGGCGCATCGGATTCATCAGCGCGTGGTATAATCGCCGCACGGATTTTGACGTATGATGGATATAGGCGTTAGCGAGCACACGTTACAACGTTTCTCGTTCCTCCTGTATGATGCGATTATGCGATTCAACAACGAGATCAATAAGATGGATCCCAAAGAAGCTGTGTCGACACTGATCGCCGTTAGCGCGCTTGACAGTTAGTGCTTCGCCTAAATTACACGTCCCACACGTCGAGAGAACTAATGAAAGGATGCTGCGATATAAGATATTTGTCGCTGACCGAGGAGATCCCGTTGCAAGATGCCGAGCGGGTGCACATTTCCTTTCGTAATAGCGTTGGACAGTGCTTCCAAGCTAGTGGAAGTCAATGTCACTGGTGACGCATCAAACAACTCAAGGACTTTAATTATGATTGCATGTCCGAGATCATTGAGATGAATTGGTAGTCTTTACTAATTAATCAACCACTAATTTCTACTTTCTAGATGACAGACTAGAATTCAACGATTTAGTGAGCTAATACATCAAGCATTTTTATATGTAGCATTGAACTAATGATGTTGAAACAAATATAAAGCTCATTTAATGCTGAAACAATTCCTTCACACGGAATTATTTCAGCACTAAAGATTCAAACTTGATTGCTTGATTTTTATTTTTTAATTGTTGTGTGTTTTCATCGTGGTCTAATGATACATTAATATACTGAGAAACAAATATTGATTCAATTAAAATTTATATTATAGGCTGTCACTAACATAAATAATCAATTCATGTATATTTTTATTGACATAAAAGCTTTGATTATTGAAATAATAATTTATAATTATTTTATTTAATTGAATCAACAGCATTTTTTTCTCAGTGTATTATTATAAATATAAAATTTTTATAAGAATTATTTTTCGAAAGAATTTACCTTGATGAAATTTAGCAATCCATAATAGCTATATGATTTTCGATTTTTAATTCGAATCCTATAACTATATATAAATTTCCACTAATCCAAAAATTATTGTAAATAAAACATACATTGCGTCTAAATTTAAATGTTAACTGAGTTTACAGATGAAATATTATAATACAAAAAAAAACGATTTTGAAGTATCTAAAAATTTAGCTAGATACAGATTAAAAAAAATTTGTTAGACCATTAAAATAATTATATAAGACGCTAAACTGCTGGAATGTCAAAACTTTTTATTCGATTATTATGCTCGAATTTCCTACATAATTATTTTGATGGTCCAACAAAATTATTTTTAAATCTACCTAAATTTTTAGATATTTCAGCAAAATCATTCTTTCATGTAACTGGAAATGAAAAATTTTCAAGAATCAACTGTGTCTTCCCAGAAAAAACCTTTCGCGTTTAGCACGATTATCGACCTAGAATCTCCCGGTGGATTTCGATATCGCAAGAGTTCGTGTGTAAAGTTCCTAGAAGTATGAATCTAGCCAATTTTATCCTTTTTTATTGACTTGATGAAAAATAATGGAATCAATCAGATGAGAACTAAACACTGTAAAAAATTAAAAAACAGATATGTGAACGTTATACATTTGTTAAGTGTACGTATAAATGTACGTGTATGTGTATGTGCACATACATAACATACGTCATTTTTAATCAAACTAGAACTAGACAATTGGCCAGATTCTTATTTCTAGGGATTCTACATCGTACGTGCGCATCGTGCTGCGCTGCAGAGGAGTCTGAAACCACGTTCGCATCCTGGGTGGGCAAAGGTTGTCGAACAGAGAGGCCGCGTCACGACCGACTGTTGAGTCGCGATTGACGCCGGAGGAATATTCCGACACAACGTGTGCTTGATAGTGCAACAGCGATAATTTCGCGTCCCGGGGCGGCCACACGAATGACATTTTTACCGGGATACACGCAATTCGACGTTGATCATCGTCGGCTCCACAGGTTACTATCGCGACATAAAACTTCTTTCCTCGCGAAATGAGAGAAAATGCATACCCGGAAACAACGCCGAACAAACGTGAATTATATTATAGAAATATCTAACTGCTATAACTTCGAGAAACCACTTTTCCCTGCCACGGTGAATTCGATTAAGCCTACAAAATGCCGAAGCTTCATTCTGATGCTTAGTCACGAGCCATAAAGTTTAGATAAATGTAATAGTTAACGTTAGTACGTCGTCAGCCGCGATACCTTCGGCAACGATGATCACCGCGAGGGACAGTACATATGTAGCTAAAACTATTGGTATTTAGACACTCAATTCGACAGAACCGTGTTCCTCTGGTAAATATCTAATCTTTGAAGATAGTTGACTTGTCATTATGTTTCTAATCTGAGGATAAATTAAAATAAGGAAACGACATGTTACTGATTATAAATATGTATACATTTAAATAATATTTTTTATTATTTAAAAGAGAAATTTCTATATATCATTTTTTATTAATTTATATTAATTTATATTATATCAAACGTGATAAATCGTACTGAAATAGTGAATCTTAGAATGCTATTGACACGTGAATTTTATATGCGTGAGCGAGATCATTGAATATTAAAATATGTCTTAATGAGTCCAATTTGCTATGCTAAAAATTAGGAAACATGCTTTTAAAAATTCTCCATATATCAGTTTGGACTCTTTGATGGTTAATATTATTATAAATAACTGGGAGTATGATTTCAATTTTTAAGCAGTTTTTTATATTATTATATACTTAATATATATTATATATTATATATATTATATATATTATATATTATATATTATATATTTAATTTATATTATTATATAATAATATTATATACTATTATATATAATATTATATACTATTATATACTATTATATACTATTTATTTAAGTGTCTGAGGACACAATATATAATGTATAATTGGACTACGTATTCTATATCACTTCAAGATTGAATTTGATAGTGTATTTATATTTTCTTTCCTTTTAAATTAATAATTATGTCGTTTGTGTTTATACAAGATCTAGATTATAATATATATCTTATCATCGAAAACGCGAAATATACAAGAAACTTGTATTACATTAATTAATAGTGATCTATTTCCTTGTATATAAAATTTACATATCGATAGCAATAATCACGAATGATCAAATTTCGGAACTTTAAAGAGACGACGAACTCGTAGAAAGTCGAGAAGTCGAACTCGACGTAAGTAGAGCATTCATCCGCGGACGGCAGCAGATCGTGCGAACTGACACTAAAAAGGAAACCTATATTCTTAATATATGTTCTAATGCTGCTAATAGTGCTCTAACGAGTATGTAAATACCGCCGGTTAAACGTTGGTTTTACGATGCTAATCGCACTGCGACCAAGAATCCAATTGCGCAAAACTTACGTGACTCTTCCCATCGAGAAAATAAAAGGAGTCGTAATGATATATTTCGCCATAAAAAAATAATAAATCTTTATGCCTAATAAAAAGGGATATATATATATATATATATATATATATATACAGCCAGGATCATATTTTTATATGTAAATAAATTTAAGTGAATGTACATGAAAAACCAATGGATCATAATTTCCATAAAAACATGCGATTAGAATAATAAAAGTTTCGGACTGGGTTTTCATTCAGAATTTATTTCATTTCTATTAATTATTTCAAACTTATACTATTATACGTAAAACATTATAAAATCGATAGATCAATTAATGTATTTGTTCTTAAAAATTTTAATTCTTCGAGCTTTATTAATTACACTTATTTAGAACTTTATTAAGAACACAAAATAACTCACTCTAGATAATTCAGATAATCCGACAAAGACAAAACTCTTGTCTCTTCATTCGATAAACTTCGAAATGGAATGCTTGAATTATGCACTGTCAAAAATGTCAGGAAACATAAATATTTATCGATAACACTAAGAGCTTTACGACTAAAAAAAATAAAGGAACATTGACCATCATAGTGGTCGAGAGAGAAGACATTAGGTAGAAAAAAATAAGAGGAAAGAAATTAGGGAAGGACAAAAAGTTGGCGGCGGCCAGAAAAAAGGTGAGGCCCTCGGATACCAGATACGATCTTAAAAGTGGGTCGGTAAACTGCAGCTGCAGATCTTTGTCCCGCAGGGAAAAGCGAGCGTGATAGCAATGAGGGACGTTTCGCCGAAGTCGTTACCGTTACCATCATCAGAAACGAGGGTGGCTCGTGTCGGTGGGAGGGCAAGAAGAGTCGACGATCATGTCAGTTTCTCGAGAAGAAGGGAGGGATAAAAGGATTGATGCGCATCCATAACTCATGCGGAAATGCGGTCAGGTGCACAACTGGATCAAACGAGAGATCCCCCGCGATCCTATCGTCCTGCAATCTGCCGCTCGTGACTCTCCATCCTACGTGATACACGATATATACGCGACGGGTTGCCAGCCACCGGAATGTTCCTCGGCTTACCGTTTACTCGCGCGATCGTCTATTAATTATTAGTCGTGGTATATCTGGTTGCAGTGAGCACCGATACCGCGTTACTGCCCTCATCGATATTCTCGCAAGTATCGTGCAAGTCGTTCATACGTAAGATCATGTGAGTCAAAGCAGTATGTATATGTACAGGGTATTTCAAAAGTAGAGGTCAATTGCTCAGGAGATGATTGGGAACTTAAAAATAAGAAAAAAATTGGTATGAACATGGTAGGTTCGGAATACGTTATTTTCTGTAGGGTTTTGATCTCTTTCAAGAAAGTGGGTTTTGATCTCTTTCAAGAAAGTGGGCTAAGTGAGCTGTATCTTCATGTAGGAACGAGAGGTGCCATTTCGGATAACGTTAAAACAATCCACAACTCTTTTATTTCATTTAAATTATGTTATAAAACTCATAAAAGCCATTTCTTTTTTTTAATCCTGATAAAATTCAAAAGCAAAGCAATTTCTATAAAAAAGCAATTTTTATAAAAATGGTAATCATTTTAAAACAATATTAACAAGAAAAATATCTGGTTGAAAATAGACGAACTAAAAAAAATTCTGGTTATATTAATCAGAATTCTGATTAAACTTAGAATTACCTCAACTAGATTCTAATAGATTTGATTAAAAAATTCTAATTCGTTATTTTCAACCAAAATTCCAATTAATCTAACCAGACATTTTTCTCAGTGAAGCATTCGATATCATATTTATATCATCTTTATTCTCGTTTTTTAGTTCCAATTGCCTCTCAAGCAATTATCCTTTATTTTTAAAATACCCTATATTTATAATCAGGTTTTTATTTGTATAATTTAAGAGCATCTCATTTCGAAAATGAAGAGAAAACGAGATTTTTGTCTTTGTCGGATTATCTCAATTACATACATTTTTCGAGAAGAAAGGAAAAAAAATTGTCTAGACACTTTTTTTATCTTGACATGTATAATTAGTATTACAAGTTTACGAATGAATAAAATTGCGTTAATAAGACGCATCGTCACGAATGCACTTACATTGTATATACATTTTCACGCGGGTATCCGTCAGTCAATTTCTCACCCTCCTCCTTAATATAACGATCAAAGCTCCGATTCATCGCCGGACAAACCGGCGATGCGAGTTAACGGTGAAAGACGAGTCGAGGTCAATTTCGCTTGGCGATGCATTCGCGAATTACTTTTGGTGATTCGACCTTTCACCGCGACTAATCAAGTTATTACGCGTAACGCAAACCGCGGGAGTCTCGCTTGACGCTTAATATATTTCTCCCGTGTGAGATATAAGCTTTCAAGACGGCCACTGCAAAAGCCACTGCAGTGAAACATGACTTGTTACTTCACACTATGACAATCTCGAATTAAGAAAGTTGCATGGACCCGTTACACGTGTAGATTCTAAAGATCGCAGATTTTATCGTTTGCCATCAACTTACCTGTTATAATAAACATCAATTGATCATCTTCTTTTGACATTGTTCGATAACAGTTTAAAATTCACTTAGCACGTGCTAAGATATATGATGCTGCAATTTTATCAATTATTTCGAGAATACATTCAAAGAATTAAAAAAAATAATTTTAAAAATTAAATAACTAAATTAAATTAGACAATAAACTATTATTTATAAAAATTTTAACTTTTCCCCTTCAATCAATTGCATTCTTGATATTTTTTGGCACAAGCAAAATTTCACTCTCTTTCTTTCTCAATTTTATTCAAATGTCAATTTAAACAATTGAATTTTTTAAAAACTATTCGGTAATATAATAGAGAAATGTTAAAAAATAACCGTTGATTTTTCTACGTTTTCTGAAAGCCTTGAATAATAAAAAAAATTTAAACAAAGAAGATCCAGATTGTAAGCAGTAAAAAATATATTGCATAGTTAATATCTTTCTTAACAAGAACCATTATTACAGGCACTTCGGTAAACAAGATATCTCTCGGAAACCAAGAAGATCAAAGCTTATGAAATGATATGTTCTGTAGCGTAGCATAGGCAAGATTTACTCATAATACCAGCTATGCAAATATATGCAAATATAAATGCAAATCCAGGAAGTACAATCAAAACGGAAACGCGTGGTCGATTAACCGACAAGCCACCCACCGTATTTCTATCAGCGAATTTCAATTAGCCAATAAACTTCGTTCGATACCTGCGGACATACACGATGAGTGCACTTAATGCGCGATAACGGGGTACACACTACGCTTTCGCCATTTCACCTTCAACTTGCGTGAAACTAAGGCGTGATCAGAGCGCAGTTAATATTTTACTTGATCTACGTGTAAGACAGGTTTCGCCGGATCTAGGAAACAACATGCAAATAAAAATCGTCAATTTTGAGACAAATATTAATAATCAATTAATTAGAAATAAACAATTGTCACTCGTCTCTGGTTTTGAGCCAAAGACTCCAGTTTTTTGGAGAAATCTTTAGCTTTTCGGCTGATGGAAAAGCTTTGATAATCTTCTTTTAGAGAACAACACACAACACACTACAAGACAATAATTTTAATAATCGATCTCTGGTAAGATAGCGAAATCTCCGGCAGAAGAAATGACAACTGTACTCTCTAAAATTTTCAGAGTAAACCTCACTCTGAAGAATGGAATCTTACTCTTAAAGATTGAAAATTGAGTTTCTTTTTCAACTTTTTCAACTCAAATTTCACTCTTTACAGTGAAATTTCATTCCAAAGAATTTAGAGAGATAATAAATTTTTAGAGAGATAATAAATTTTTAAGTAATATTCTCAGTAATGCAGATATCGAAATATCACAAATTTGTACATGTAAATATAATATTATCCGACAGTCAACACCCGAATCGCAGTATAGATCTGCGGCTAATTTTGAAATAATTGCATATTCCCGATTATTCGATCACGCGTGATCCGTCCAATTAAACGATTTTCCGTAGATTACGCGATGAGATGAAAGAGTGCCGCACCATAACACGTCAAGTTAAGATATTACACGGCACGATAACGCGGTAAGCGGTAAAGTATGCGTTTATGTGCACGTGAAAATTCCGGGGTCAGTTTCACGCAAAGTTCCCAGACGTTTCATCGTTTTGCTCAGTAGCGCAATAAATCTGCATCCGCCGTGCTTATCCGCAAGTAATCTGCCACCGATAGCCCAGCTAGGCGCTATGTCAACGTCGTTCCTCGCTTTCCCACTACGACCACAGAAAAATGCTAATGAATCCCGCGCGCCGTACACCGCGTGGTATATAACCGGCAGGCTGATTTATGGCGATCGTGTTCCCCTCAGAGGATCATTATGACACCGTCGGCTTTCGTCGCGGATTCCATGGCGCCCCTCTCGAGATTAGCTCGCGTGTGCAAGCAGCAAATGTACGCTCCCGTGCCTGCCTGCTTTTCTTCCGGCAACGAAAGATATCGACATGTAACAATGCGTATTGTGGCCACGCGAGATGATAACTCGGCCGCGATAAATTAGAAGTATCGCTCTGACCTGGATAGTCCTGGGAACACGAGCGATAGGTCATTTACGTGAGTTTTGGTATCGCAAACACGTTTTTTTTTGCTTTGTTGATATCGACACGGGAAATCGTCAGTCAAGCCAGGGTATGTCTCGTTATGGCGATCTTTTCTCATAAATTCATAATTCTCGTGAAGTTTGAAAGCGGCAGCGCGATCTCGCAACGCTTTTTCAGAAAGACCCCTTTAATTATCCTCGCATATCGAGATATATCGCGATCTGAGAAGCCCACGGGGACGGCTGATCAGCTATATGAATTAAACTTCGCGCTAGAATACCCGATGAAAGGCGGTATACCGACATGACGTGGCGAAAGACAGCGTCGATGAAATCGCGGAAATTTTCCGCCACTTTTTCCCAAGCCGGCGAGAAAGAGTCGCCGACGCGGAAACGGACGCTGGCTCGCTCGCGTCGAAGATGCCGAAAGATAGATCGGCGTGTTTCTTGCCGAGAGATGCCCCGAGCGTAATAGTGCGCGCTTTTCTCGCTCTTCGTTTTTCGTCCCGTTCTTTCCACTGTCGAACCGATACTATTCTCCCGCTCGTATGCTTCCCGACGAAGTGCATGAGAGTTCGGCGTTATCGGTTGGACGGAAAATCATAAAGCCGCGTGATGACTAATACCAACGTGGCTATAATGCGTGATGTATTTTATGAGCTGGAGAGTATGCGAATGCGGTCACAGAATCGCGGAATGACAGCGCGATTATCACGAACGAGAGACGCATGCCGATGCGCAATGAAAAGAATGTATATCTGAGAAGTAAAATGATAAAAAGATGAGTTTGTTAAAGTATCTAAAAATGTAACTAGATATAAATCTGAAAATAATTTTGTTGGACCATCAAAATTATTATGTAAGAAACTCGAACATGATGAGAGTGATGCTGCAAAAGTTTTAACATTCTAGCAATCAGTTTAAGTGCCTACATAATTTAATGGCCTAATAAAATATTCAGTGTATAAATAATATAAAAATGTAGAAACTATTTTTTTCCAGAAAAAAGACATAAAATCTTTTCAATAATTCTTTTTCAATCCTTTGTGATTTTTATATTGAAATAAAGTTTAATTTAGATGTCTCAAACAGACACTATATTTTCTCTTGCGCACATATCTCACATATATTCATTAATTAACTAAATTTAGGTATTAATATTTCAATTAATTAATAACTGATAATTAATAAATTGACAACAATCTCGTTAAATATTAAATGTTCAGAAAAATTTTCTATAATCGAATCGATGTCTATTTGCTCCGATTCGGTTCTCACGGTGTTTAATCGCCATTGCACCGATATTAGAAAGCGTTCTGTCGGTAGGCACGTCGTAAGCGTGTTAATTGAATAGCTTACAAACTAGAGAAGCTTAGAGAGCTTGTAGGAAGAGATGCGGTCAAGTTGGAAAGAACGGCAAGCCGCGACTCTGCTCCGTATCGACGATTATAGTGGGCGTGCCCGCGACTTCATGACGATGGAAAATTATAATTATTACCGACATCGGCGTCGATCACGTTTATTTAACGGAAAGCTCACGCGCTCCTTCCTTCTCGCCCAGCCGGGATTAATAAATTGCCAATTCGGAGTCGGATGATTTCAGTTATTATCGGCTACAACAGCCTCGTTGAGGAGTACAGATGCCGGTGTAATAAATGGGTGTCTCGCGCCAGTATGCTGCGGCCGTAAAGTGTGAATTTTCTTGCGAGTTAAAAACGCCCTTCGTAAAAATTATCGCGGCCGCGTCGCCCGCTAATCGAATTCATAAATTATGGTATGGTTCAGCGGGCCCTGCACGCGCGACTGATCTCGCGATAATCCCGATTGATTTATTAGTACTTCGCAACTGCAGACTGTATGGTCTGATCTCGATGTGCGCCAAAGTGATGCATTATACGATGGATACATACCTGGGTAGACGAGCGAGGTAGAGTAGAAAAGACGACGTCTCTCTAATGGAAAGGGTTTCCCTTGTGGATACATTGTCCTCGAATTCGATAACCGGTCTTCCGGCGACGTCTGAGTATCCTGTGAGCAATCAGAACAATTTTCATTAATATATCTTATTTAAAATTTGTCAAAATTGAACAGCAATTCGTTCATATAAAAATTAATATTTTAAAATTGTACATATAATATCAAAATTACATGATTGTATTATAATGTTGAATTTTTTCACCTAAAAAGAATGCAAATCTTTAAAGATCTGCAAATCTCTGAAAGATAATTTTTCTGTACACATAGCGTGTTATTTCTTCGCATGTTTACATTGTAACAGATACAAGCGATGGCGCACCATGAATTGTCTCAACGGTGCAGAAAATGTTGGCGAGCATGGCTGATTACAGAGCATGATTCGATTTACGATGAGCGATTGCCGATTGCAATCTTCCTATCCGGCATAAATTATTAAATGACATCCTTTTAGTTGTACCTCGGGAGAGTAGGTCATCTTTGAATAAGGTCTCTTAGCTACAGGGTGAAATGTACCAGCAGTGACATTACAAACAATTCCGTGATCGTAATAGATAATGCCGAGTAACAGTTCGTTTTCATCCGTGTTATTGCAAATCGTGATGTTGAGGTCGTAACCTAACTATATATTATTGATCATTAAATAAAGCCGACGCCTCTAAGCATTGCTTAAAGATGATCTGCGTTTGAGAACGTAACATAAAAACGTAATATAAAAAAAAGTTCTACAGGTGAACATCGTGAATGTTAATTACTAATTGACTTCGCATTTATTGTCTACAAGTAATAAATAAAAATATATTTGAAGAAATTGAGATTTGATAGAGAGAAGTTTATAACTAGAAATATATTTTGCTATTGTAGAAGAAAAATATTTAGAGATTAGCACAAAAATCAATACAATCGTTCTACATAATTTAAAAATAATATAAAACCTGTGTATTGAATATTTTTTTACTTCTGTTGCTACAAATTTACATATTCATAAAATTTGAAACAGTATCAAAAATTAAATTTGTATTTTTATAAATATAAATTTATATTTTTGCAAAGTAATAAATATAGCATTAATAATAAGATATATTAATAGATATAACAATTAGATATAAGTAAATCGTATATAAACACGAGCTGTGAAAGAAATCAATATACAATGTAATTTTCTATTAAGGTGTAAAGTTCTATGAAACATTTCACACGATGATTTGTTCTGCTTTATATTTAGATACACACATAGTAGTTTAAAACATTTTCATCCACGTAGATATTATTTAATCGATTATGCAATAACGCGATAAAAATGTCTAATGACTGGCAAACAGCCACGCTAATCTCAGCTTTAAAATATCTCAAAAACTTAACTTTATATCTTTTATTTTCTATGTATAATAAAACACTAATTCTTGTCTAGAATTTAATTTACAGTTACCGCAGCTAATTCAAATGACAGTGAAACTAAAGATTAGTTTTAGTGACTTTCATGTAGTGACTTTCATTATCATTATTATTATTTACCGTTCAATCATTCAACGATATTCTATCCTATAATTACAAACAGTTCTGAGATATGATAAATTAATCATAACGACATGATTTGCCAATATATACCCAAAGCCCGATGTGGTTTCTAATGTGTATCAATAACATATTTCAAATATGATATATTTACTTTGTGTTATTTGTAAATGTGTTGTACAAGATTATATAAAACTATCATATGTGTACACATTATGCATTATAATAAATGTGTATACATTATAATAAATCATAATAAAGCAATTTGCTTTATTATTAATATTAGAAGAAATAAACCGTTGATAAAAAATAATATGTAATTACATTAAACTTAATTATAAATAAACAGTACTTTACAATATGTGTAATAGCAGAGATTCATTTCTGACGTTTTAATAATTTAAAATACCATAATGCTACAGATTACGGTTCAACTACAACGCTAACGGATAAAGTGTTGATCGTTCTACAAATACGTCAAAATAGATTTCTCGAATCGGTGTATCGCCTCTGTGATCGCAAATAGATCGCGTGGGTGGGTTTCTCCCTTTTCATGCACAACGAACGACCGCTCACGCACTCGTTGTTGCGTTAATCGAATTGCACGCATTGCGGCCACTTATCGCCGCTAGTGCGTAGTGACTGCGTCGAGTACCACAATCACCAACAGTGGGCGCGCAGCTTTTTTAATGATCGCGCTCGAATTACCATAATCGATCGATTACCGCTGCACCATGCGCAAGCGAGGGGTTTCCCTCGGAATGAAGATGTTAATCCGGACTACCTGCTCGCTGGAGAATTACCGCCTCGCAGTGCAACATATTCAGCATTACAGTTATAGATAGTGACATTAATAGGATAGAATTCGATAGTGCATAGAACGGTAGAATATGATAGAATATATAAATATATTCAATTGAAATTCGCCTTTCAATAAATACTATTTAATGCTGAAAATTAAAGAGCTGTAATTTTTAAATATATCTGAACAAATAATAAAATCTCTATTAATTTTTTTGTTAATCTTAATTTTTATTACATAATCTGTCTTTTTAGATAATCTTAAATTAACTTCGGTTTTATAATAAAAATTTGAAATTTCATTTCTAATGTGATAAATAATGAAAATTTATAGAAAGATAGAAAATTTATAACATATAAAAGCGTTATCAAAGAACGATAATTGACACGATTGTATACCGCACGTAACGAACTGATCTGAATGACGATTGTGTGATTGCCATTTTTCTACCGACATAAAGCGATCTTCTCAAAGCTACGTTTTGTGCACTCGGAATATCGGCCACGGGTTGCAGATGATCAGCAGATTCGCTCAGGCGCATACATATATCCGTTTCGCATATGCGCGCATTCGCCGATCGCCTCTACAAATCGCCGATCGTTCATCATCATCGTCTCACTCCTACCCGATAAAGACTCAACGCGGACCCAGCTCGGCTTTTAACGTAAATCAAGCGTGCTTATGGTCGGCGCGACGTCTCCTCTCCCTCCCCTCGTTCCTCAGAAGAAAGCCCCGTAGTTCACTCTGGAGGCGTCGATTCTTTCGTCTCGTCCTCTCCGCGCGAGCGAGAGCGAGCCGCTCGCGCGGAGTAGCCGCGAGGCGCGCGTCGCGTATACGGGGCGTGCGCATGGTGTGGGACTCGTGAGAAAGATGAACGATAGCCAGATGGATACGTCAATATGCGTGCCATTAGCCGTTACTTTTTGGATTTATTGCATGATGCCCCGTAAATCCCCGTGATTTCTAATTATATGGCCGCATTTGCCCTCCCCCTACCCCCTCCCCCCCGGCCCGGCCTTCCACCCTGCCTCTCTCTTTCATCTCTTTAATTTCCTACTTGTTCTCGCGGCTCTCTTCGCCAATCAATTTCTATTAAAATGAAAACGTCGATGTACCGATCGCGAGACGAACAACGCCTGGCCGTAATGCGTAATTCACTTCATAAATTATTATCTTCAATTTTGCTGCGACGGATATTGCGGACTGGCCGGAATTGCGGGTCTGTAATACACTCGCGATTTAATCGCAGATTGATACTCGATGTATCCAATAAACAGATGAGTGTTTTAATTAGATTATCGAGGAATTCTCTGAAAATAATAATTTTCGGTTATGCTGATGATTGTTTAAAATTATATGACGCGTTTCAATATTTCTTTCGTGTAAAATTATATAACTTATGATTATTGCAAATCATGCGTCGAAATCTTTTTTTGGTCTTGAAACGCAATCATAAACAGAATCAGAATAGTAATATCACAAATTAAATTGACAAACAACTTAATTTTTAATGTTAATAAGCATTTTTATAAACATATTAATAATCTGATGTTAATAAGAATATTAAATCAGCGAACAATTTATTGCGAAAAATATTATCTCAGCTGGGATTCGAACAATAAAGTTCGAGAATATATGGGACAGGAAAACGATTCCATCAAGAAATAATGTCGAGAAAGACGACATATATTTTTTTAACAATATACATTTCACACGTTTTCTAATATAATTTAATGTTGGCTCTTATTATCGGCAAATATTGAAGAGAAAGCTGCAAAGGTGTGAAAAGGATTGAAATAATCTTTCCTTTCTTGCCTGTATTTTTTTTCTTTCTTCTTTACGCATCTATGAAACCGTTAGTTATATTATCCCGTAAAAGCTAAGTTATATGAAACGTTTCTCGGAAACAAGAGGAGAGCGAAATTGCGTATTGTGAGTACAACGATTACATGATCGAGAGAAATACAGTATCTTTAGCACGCTCGATATGGGATTTTCTACAAGCATATTGATAAGAGAGAAAACTCATCGTCGTGCTCGGCTAGGCGTGCAGCAAAGTTGACCCTCTGAGCTCCCACAGGCACGATTCGCCTGTGGATTAACACTCGTTAGCTCGCCCAAGATGCTATAATCGCTTAATTAGTCGCCTCAATGCACCACCACGTACTTGTTAGGGTAATCGGCGATTATACATTCGCCGCGGCAAGTAGCACCGTAAGTTTCTCGCAATGTAAGCCCATCGAGGAAGTTCCGCGATCGTAACTTCGCCGCGACAAATTAATGGCTTGACTAACGTTCTTTCGACTTCAACTGCACGTCGTACAGTTATCCGCGTGACGAATATTCACTTTCGCCAATGAGATTATTCATTAATTAATCATTGACTTTACATTATTTATCTTCATTTTTATTGAAACTGTAAAATTTAGAAAATTATGCAAAATTAATATTAATACCAGATGTAAATATTTTAAAGAAAAAATAAATATTGAGTATGATTCATTGAAATTTAAAGTCATAAGTAAATATCTGCAAATCAAATAAACAAAAATTTGTAGTGTCGTAAGTGAGAAAATTTGTCCAATAATTCAAGATGTCACCTAATATTCTGAAAGTACTATTTGTTCAAAATTTCTAGATCGTATTACTATTTAGAAAGTTGAATTGACGCATAAGGATCAACGAGACATGTCATTCTTGTTTAGAAAAATATCTGTGGTAACACGGGAAAAAATCTCCACCTCTATTAACCTTGAATCTTTCACCTTTCGACGGACCATCGACTTCTGCAAACCAGTCGTCGATCATACGCGATACATGCTCCAGGTGTTCTAGCCGAGTGCGGGAACATATATATATATATATACAATTCGATCCTTGATCTCCTTGATCCTAACCCGAACCTCGTGTCGTGCGCTCGCCTGTATACACCCGATGTGCACATATCGCAACGCTAAGATGACGTTAACGTCGCACCCCGACATTATCTTTTCATCATGACCGTTATTGAGAAGCCATGGGAGAGACCGGCCAGTCAATTAGTAAGTGACGGAATAGATCTCCGTTAGAAACATGCTACTGAATGGACCTAACATCGAAACAAATTTACAGAGGTTGTTTACAAAATCTCATGGAGGATATTTCAATCAGATGATAGAAAATATCTTCGCGATCGTTATAAGTCTTGTATTTTCATATACTGCATTTGTCATATATTTTCTTTACGTATCTTTCGTGTATTCAGCCATTTACAAGGTAAGTTTCAAGAAGTAACGGGTCGAGCGATCGTGTGAATCGTTAATATAAAAATTACTTTATCTTACTTTATATACCCAATTCCTTCGAAAAACAGTGATTCACACCGCTGTTGAACCCTGCTTGTCAACATTTGTAGAGATTCCGTTGAGCAAGCTTGCGAGTGAGGACTCGCGAAACCGGTAATGCTGAAGCGTTACGAAGTAAATACAAACTTTACAACCATGACCTTGACTCTCGATCGCACGAATGCGGTTGCATCGGCCGTAAAGATCGCAGGATCACGCCCTCGTCTCTCGATCCTATCCTAAAGTATTCTGCCGGCATGACCGAGCCAGGGTCGGGGTGATACAGAATGTGTGTGCGGCATGTATAGTCGATTCGTGCGTGGCTAATGCACTTGATCCAATCGTCGACGTGATAACCATAATCACGTGCGGTCCAAGTACACCGCGGATACGTACGTACATATGTACACGATCGAGCTCGCGCGGTCGATTGCACGTCCGCTGAGAAGGATGCAGTTGCACTGCGTGATGCAGCGTGATGCACGTGCGCTGACGCATCGGGCCTAATGCGATTCGAGAAAGCCGAATCATCGTGGCATCCGCCTATTTTACAGAGTAACATGGATTTATGTGCCTAGTTACTCTCACGCTATTATACAATGCCACGAAGAAGAAATAAATGCTTCCATATGCGAAAAAATAATTTTCATTGCGTTATAATACCGCAGAATTTATTATTGACTAGCTTCATGAAGTAACACGCTTTTATAACGACATATAAATATACCAACCAAATTTTTCAAGTTAAATTTATAATAATAATAGATAGTTAAAATAGAATTAATTGACATGTTATAATAAATTTAATTTACTTCTTTGTAAGATCGGAAAAAGTAAGCTTATCTAATACGTAATATTAGAAAAATCTCTTCGGCTTATTAGATAGATCAAAATTAGATAAATCATATTTATTGTTTGATCTTTCAGATTATATAAATGTTCAAGGTTAACTATTTAACCTTATTAATTTTTCAATTATGCATTTCCTATTGCATGAATATTTATCAAATGTTTCTATATTTGTTTTTTACTATGTTCCTCACTCACGCGTCCACTAACATTACTCTCTAATACATTGACGATGCAAGGTCTCCAGGGTGAATCTCACGCCCCCACACCAACAGATGCCCATTACTATTTACGAGCAGAAACGGACCAACCGATCGCAGCTTCGTTTGCATATTCTGTTTTATTAAACTATATACATTTATTAACTATATACATATTGCGCTATAAACGACATGTACTAAAAAACATCTAATAAAAATTTTATGATTTCTTCCTTTTCCATAATATTTAATATTTCGTGTAAATATTATGGAAAAGGAAGAAATCATAAAAATTTATCTGTCTTATTTTTTAATATAAACAATGTCTAAATACTATATAAAATATACTGTTTACACTGTTTTAATTTCAAAGTTTATTGTTTATATCAAGAAACTATTAAAAAAATTCTTAATCTATTCTAATTATAATTACATTTTTTAAATATTTTCTGATATCATGATTTATTAAATTTCTAATCTAAAAGCAATGAAATCTGAATCTTAAAATTCTGCTTCTAATACTTTTTATAATTTTGAAACAAAATCTCAAAAATAATGTATTGTTCAAATAATTATGAGACATATTGCAACAAAACGATTTCTAAAAGTTGTAGACGTACAATTTATTAACACGTTCCTTTTATTGTGTATAAAAGTCACGCACTGATCCGAGGAATTTGTTCCGATCTATCGTACCAATCGTGCGAATCTTTTCTCCGCGTTCGATGCCGGTTTCCCTAGAAAATAAGATCGGTGCACAGACCAGGTTTCGAGAAGCGACTCGTTCCATGAACACAGATCGGTGTGATAAGAGCGGTCGATAACGGGTCTTCGGCGGGTGGGCGTATTTACGTTTGCAGAAGCGATCAAGAGTACCTCCCGGTTATATGCCGATCGGAGATGGTTTGATACAAGATTATTCGAATCCTTGTTTACGAGCGCAACATCGAGCAATGTGAGCAAATAATTCGATAAAGAGATACGTGCTTAATCAAGTACAGATATTAAAATATCTGATATAGCTATTAGTTAATCAATAGATGATCAAAAATCTGTATAACTAAATGTCTCATCAATTTAAGGGTTCCATTAATAAAAAAAATTATAATTTCTCCACATTTAGAAATGCAAGTTTTTTTTTTTTTAGAATTTAACAGCCACTTTATGATTAATTATATAATATTCGCGAACTTATTATAGGGAGCAGCTAAATATCATTTTTCTTAACTCGTAGATCTTGTTTGCGAATAATAAAGAAGTCAACGGTAAAGTCGAGAGTCAGTTCTCTATCTCTCTTTCTCTCTCTTTCTCTCTCAGCTACTCGAATATCGATATTTACGATCCTCTCTGATTATTTCCGATTGAGTCTTGGAAGCATTAGGGCATTAGTTACCATGTGGCTGCTGGTCAGACATTACTTACGTCCATGTGGACATTTCTCATAACAACCGGTCGAATATGCAGCGGCAGTTACTACTTGCATGCATTCCTTGCCGTCGAACGGCTTACCCATGAGTGCATTTACTACTTTCTCGCACAAGAGTGACGCGAAATGTTGATGTTTTAGAATCACATAAAGCGCTTACAAAACAGATCAATTCGTGTATTGTATTCCACTGTCGTTTACTAAACATGGACACAGTAATGTAACATGAAACGCGTAATATATACACAGCTGTTATGAGTAAATCTGATCATGATCTAAGTTAATGGATTATTTTGATCACATAGTTCGAATAATTTGAATAACTTTTCTCAAACAGTTTAAACTTTATTATTAGTATCTACAGATTATTTTGTAGGACTTAAAACGATTCTCAGTTTAGATATGAAAAAATTACATATAGAATCGACATTTAACATAAGAAATTAATTTCATATTTTTGTGTAAATCTAATTATTGAATTACTGTTTCAAATATATATAATCTGTAGATAGCGGCTTTGGGTTGATAATAAACGTGATTAGCGCAATAGAAAATTCACGGTGAATTAATAAATCGTACAAAACGTTAGTCGGCAATGATCATCAGAAGCGCATTGATTACTAGGAAGGAGTATCTAAATGAGAGAAATATTGATTGGACATACTTGTTGGGTCTAATCTGCGATTGCGATTACCGTTTGCATTCCTCTCTGACAAATCCGCGAAGTGCATTTATTATCACGCGACTCTCTATACAAATAGTGTTTCAAAGCTGCAAATTTTTTAAATTAAAATCAGATATATGTCACTGATTAATGAAACATCATCAATATCATATTGCCTAGGAGATTAGAAGCTAAGAACGTGGATCTTCGTAAAGAAATTAGTTGTAAACATCTACGAGATATTTATTTTGACTAATGAACGCATTTGTCTCTTTGTATTTTGTGATAAGTCCATTGCTCTTGCTAGAAGATAATTTTCATCAATATACTATCTTACATACTATCTTACATATATTACATATATTAGCTTTTATAATGTAATTCACAATAATTAATTAAAATAATAGTGTTTCTAATGAAAAATAAACAATTAGACAAAAAGCATAATACAATTTATGCAACCACATGAATATGTATCGCTCTCAGTAATTAGAGTGGTAATTAGCGTAAATTCGCGGTAGCAGAGAATGAATAAATCACAGAAGTTGGTAAAACCTAGAATCGTGCGTGTTCAATTAATTCAATAAATGCAGCTTGGCAACAGCCTATTTCTTTGAGAAGTTCCTATCTCCATTTCGAGAACAAATCAATTGCTATGGCTTGTGGCTTTCTTACAATTAGTGTGGCCATTCGTACGGCGCCAATGACACAGACAGCCCTCGTTTCGGGAACCGCGTGCATCGCAATTAGTCCCATGGAAAATCTGCACGGCGGTTAATAACGCATGTCGATAATCGGGCGAGGTACATCGATCACTCGAGAAGGCATTATCGATTGGCCTCGGCGAAATCTTATCCTGCGCCGCGCGATGCAGCACATCGACATCGGACAACCTCCTCTTCTCTTGGGATCTGGGTCGTACCCTGAATTCAGTCTGCGTGCGCGATATCTACGATTACCGCGTAATTGCCTGCGTGCCCAGGCCGCGGCCTAAAGAGCACCTAAAACGAGGGCCGGGCCGTGATTATCGAGTATCGAAAATTATAATGCTCCGCCGTCTCGCGTGCATCACCGTATTAAATGGCGAGAGGTATGATTTCGCGGCGATTTTTTGAGGGAAAGCAAAGTTCGCCGAGCGCACATATCCGTAACACAGTAAGTTTTACGACAAACAGATTTACATGGCTGCCGTGGATTACGCGATAAATTACAATATTAATTTCTTGAATAATGTTCTGCTTGCAAATTTGTGGTTTTTTTTTAATATATTAACCCATATTTCGACCGCACCTTCGTTTCGAAATACGAGTATGCCTGTTATTCTGTTTACTTAATATGAAACATTAATGCCTAATTGAAACGAGGAATAATTAATAAATAACTAATAAATGAAACTACAGACATAATTATACAAAAAAGTATTATTAAAAGAAGTGCTTAAAAAGATAAGTACCTCAAAGGGTCAGATTCTGACATAGATTGTAATAATTTATTTATATATAAGAGAAACCATACGCGATTACAGAATCGTAAACTACTGTACACTCCAAAAAGTCAAAGATAGGCAAAAACTTCTTAATAACTTTTTGAAGAATGATGAACAGGATTTCTTGAATTCTTATCTTCTTCGTTAGATAGCAAATCCAGAACCTTTACAAACAAGCTGTAGTAAAACTTTCCTCGAATGCGGATGCTACATGATTCCAATTTATGCATGCTTGGATTTTCAGAAAGCCTTTGATTTGTTATAGAATGCAGGAATATTCAGACTCATAAATAAATCCTATTTGCATACGCATACGTTCGTGTTTCGCGGCTTTCAAACTTCATTAGCCACAACATGGAAAGAAGCGGAAACTAGAATCCACTTAATCTGGCCGATCCTAATGCAAGATACACATTTCATGTTTTTATCAGTTTGCAATTTGCGTGAACACTACCGGCGAATATCACTATTCGTCATAAGCTCGTTGCCAGTCGCAGGCTAAAGTTTCAATGTATTCAAGTGGAAAATCGGAATTACTTGGTCCTGAACAACATCTCACTTTGAATAATTTCTAAAGAACAGAAATTTATTCGCCAGCAAAAACAGTTTCCATGGTCGAATTTCTATTTATTCTTTTTCTAAAGGAATAAATAGAAATTAAGTCATTGAGTCGTTATAGCTGATATATGTAAATTCATATCTTTAAGTAGCACTTTAAATGTTTCATTACAACTTGGAAACGTTTCTAAACGTTTTGTTATAATTTGCATGCTCGAGTGGCATTTACTTTCTAAATCTTTTTTTGATTGTCGCACGTACTTATGAAAAATAAGACAAATCGCGTCACACGCTTTGTGGATACGAATAGGAGATCCCCGAGATTTTCTAATTTTCTCATCATCGCGATACAAGTGATAAAGGCAGTAATTATGTGAATCGGGTAATCGGAATTTTCCTAATAATACGAGAGGCGGCCAATAATCGCATAGCCGTAACGAATCGTTTCTAAATCGTTGAAATCGTGATATCAAAGTGTTTGCGCAGCCATCACTCTCTCGCGTTTAGATATGCGCGTGCCATCTTCGATAATACTTCGGTGAATCACATAGTTTATTTACGAATGTAACGGAATGTATGTCTCTCTTTTTGCACGCTCGCAGGCGTGCTCATACCTATATCCCGGCTTAACCACACTTCGATATATTCTCAAAGTAATAATTTCGTAATCCCCTAATTACAAGGCAAAGGATTGAATACAACCTGGCAATCATTAAGGATGTCTTACATGTTGAGAATACAATATCCCTCTTTCCTTCTTCATTTTAAAACAACACTGATCAAATATATTTCCTCTTAGAAAAATACATAAGATAGCAAATACCAGTCGTAAGCCTTGCTATTAGAAATCTGTCCATAATGAAATACATTATTTTGTTAAATTAATATATAAAAATATATATAAAAAAATATATATAAAAAGAATATATAAAAAAAATATAATACATATTAAATGACATTTATTTTATGGAAGTCATTTTTTCATTAGAATTGTATAATATAAATTTGGAATTATATTGCTTCTTAATTCCGTGACATATTTTTCCAGATACTTTTACTATTGTATGCAGAACGTGTTCCATATCTGATTCATATATTATAAGTTTATATATCAAATGTACAGTTAAAAATTATGGTATTATGTGTGTGTGTGTGTGTGTGTGTGTGTGTGTGTGTGTGTGTGTGTGTGTGTGTAGTCCCCACCTTCTCTTGCTACGTATTTAATTATTACGTCGCTCGAAGCTCGCACGCTCGAAATAACGCACAATGTACCGTAAACCATGCATAACTAATTAGGCTAATAAACTCGGGACGCGATTCGAGTCGGCACGAGAAATCCCCTTCTCATAAATACGTTTATTATCATAACTCGTCCATACGCGGGCGGTGAGACGCGGAAGAGACGTAAATTTTCGCTATTTTCCACGCGTGATAAATTATCGCGGTCCCGATGCGTGCAACACACACATCGCCGTTTTTCTGAGGACGATGTGCACTCTCTAGCCTATTCCGCCCACATGAAGGCCACGAGCCTCCTGTTGCTGGTCAGGCACGCATCAAAGCGTGTACGTTACCGTACAATAAATGGCCATTGATTCATGGCGGGCGGCATACGGTGTCACGATAATAAAATACTTCCATGTAATTAGGCCCGCGAGAGTACCGGTCGATACGCTCGACTAGTTAAACGCGATCGATCGATGACGGCTATGAAATGCCGGATATGATGGTACTCGATTTAAATACCCGCATGCGCTATTAGCGCGTGGGTCGACTTTCGTAATACAACGAATGGGATTATCACCGGCGTTTCGAATTGTTCCCAAAGCATCAATTATAATAAAACAATGTCCCGCACGCGACACACATAACGTAAAAACACGCTTTCAATGTAATAACAATTCAAAAAACAATAAATTACTTTTTAATTACTCTGTATATATTATGTGTGCAATACAGAATAGATTTCAAGATATATTATCAACCTTTCGTCTGCCAATTTGAATCTTTTTTGACGTAACATTTCATTCTTAAATTTCTTCGAAATAAAGGAAGATAAAATCCGGTTTTCTCTCATTAAAAAATCTATCATTAAAAAACTATTTCGTAATGTACTATTATCGTACTGTACTATTATCGTAATGTAACAGATATGTTAAAAAATATTTTTTCACATCTTTTGAAAGCCTAAAACACTAAAGAAAAGAACTTAAGCTAGACGGAAGGAATAAAAATATGATTACACATGGAGAGTTAAATTACAGAAATATAATAATTTATTGATTTTCTATTTTTAATTAATAATTAAAATATTTTATTTATAAATATTTCATATTTTTTTCTTTGCTAAGTATTGCTATGCTTCTCTTGGATAATCGCTATTATTTAAACAATAAAACATGAATATACTTTCTTATAAGGATAAAATACGTTTATAAATATATAGTTCTTTTCAAATGTATGATCTTAATTAATATTGATGCTAGAAAAGTCTAAATACTACCACCTGATCATCTTAGGTTGGATTAATCGTTTCGGCCGTATGTAATCATATTTTCCCGCCGTATCTACTTAATCACCTTTAGTATATCTTTAATGTCTACCATTCCAGTACATCTACCTATCGCAAATGTTCGTCTAGTAGCATTGGCCGTAGGCGGTGATATGGATCTTCAGTGCCGGATCCTCACTTCCTCTTTTGCATACCTGATATATTCACCTGTCTGTTCCTAAACACAGTATGCCAAATTGCAAGCCGCAATTTTGTCTATCTCAATGAAATAAAATCCCCTAGGAAAACCGTTGTATTCCGAAGTAATAAATTATTTACAAAATAGTAATTATACAACTCTTACGCATTAATGCTACTGAATATGACACAGTTATATATAGTGTACAAAACAATAAGCCACAGTATACATAAAAGATTTCAATATGTATAAAACGCAACCAATTACGTTTAGAAAATTCCTAAATTTAATTAATTGACAATGAAAAGCAGTTCGACTTAGCAGGTACATTGGAAAAGTTGCCACATCATAACGTTAGACATATAACTTTCAACTAGATTTTTACGGAAGTAATCGAAAGTTGCATATAGCAGTCAGCCTATTAAAACTAAAGTCGGTTATAACCAACACACAAGTGAAACCGATCTTAAACAATCATGTATACCTTTTCAACCGCTTAAATAATCCCATATTATGGTCGATCTTCCGTCTGTGTGCATATTGCCAGACGAAGATTAGTCTCGGCCAAGTCACCACGATGGCGGTGTGCTACCGTGAACGACTTTATCGTTGAGCGAGAGAGGTCGTAAACAGCCGACCGCTTTCACGAGACTTGTGGCGGGTTGTAGCATGCAGCGAGTTCGAGTTGGGCGAATCAGTTTGATCTGCGCATTAGTTTGAACCCTGTGAAGAAGAGGCACGGGCAATCGTCTTGCCACACGTATGATTCGCAGACATAGTTCGACCTGCATAAAATCATAAATCACACCACGTGTAAATACGTACAGAGTGTCACAATTTACACCGCTGCTCGACCTAGTCGTCGTTCGTTCTTCGTCTAATTTAACGAGGATATCCAGCTGCTATCACTGATATATTATGCTTCTCAGAGTATAAAGTACAGAGTGCTTCATAAACTTTGTACAAAAGTTAATATTTAAGAAACATTTGATAGGATGCTTTTATTCTTTTTTAATATTAAATATTTATGTAATTAAACTTTGCAGGATGTTATCAAAATCTGTAATTAACTACACTAATTAACTGGCTGCGTTCCTAAAATTACATTTGCTCTAATCTCTCTCATTCTCTCTTTGAACATTAAATCTCTCGTCTTGAACTTAAATCTTGAATTTTGATATAAGAAAATCTCTCACTTTAAGTATATCGAAAAATCGATAAAATTCCATGCAAACTTTATGAAACACCCTGTATAATTTCTCGCTGCTCTCGAGGATTCTATTACATACTCTGCTCACCTGCTGCGACCGTGTACGCGCCACGCGGAGAGCTACCTTATAAATCTACGATTCCTGGCACAAATCGAATCGAAACGATTTCTCTTGACGTGGCAACGTTTTCCCGATAATTTATGCGGATATGCCTAATCGAGTTGACGAATTAAGTCAATGGACGTGGAATGAGTTTGCTAATTGACCAAACCTTCTCATATGTGGATTAGATTTAATCAAGCAAGAACTAGATAGCAAAATTTCGATCGTGCACGAGTCTGCTTCCGCAAATTTCCCGTCTATAAGAGCTGCAGAAAAAGCGATGGTAAGAAAATACGTGACGATCGCAAAGACCGTCACCGTACCAGCGAGCTCGTTAATGCCCTCCAATCCGACTCTCTCGAAGCACCCGCTTGAACTTCGGCCGCGGTCGTTTGTCGTACTTGCACCTCTTTGCCCGGCGGGCGTAAACGCGGCACGACGCTGCTATCTCCTGCGCTTCCTCTTCCTGCTCCGTCCCACCTCTTTTAAAGCGACCGCGGCTCGGCCAGGCACAAGCTCCGACCAGCTAATCGGCGACAAAGCGGCAGCTTCGCCAACTACGGGATTACAGTTAGGCACCCGATGATCTCTCCAGCAGGGAATCCGTGGGAAGAGGAAAGGAAATGACTAGGGAGAAAGGAGAGGATATAACAAGGGAGTCTTGAGCTGCCGTTGCTTGAAGAACGCGAAGAATCAATGACGAGGAAGCCTGTTCAGATGACGTACTGAGAGACCCACTTCGTACACCATGAAACTTGTAACATTAGACGATGGCTAGGGAAGCGAATTAGCTATTTGTGTTTAACTTTCAATATATATTTTTACATAGTTTATACGATCCCGTGCTCGTGTCAAAATAAATCAAATATTTCTTACAACATAAAAGCAATAATGATTAAATAATACTCTACTCATTATCCATAAAATATTACAAATCCTTTTATTTTTATAAACCAGACATCTGTGACGGTAAAAAATATTGTTAGTAATATTTCTTACCAAAGCGAAGAAGCGCAGCTATCATTAAGGTAAAAATAACAACGTTTACATTATAAATATGCCAAAAATGCAAGTGTACTTCTAACAAGCTGAAAGATAATTTTGTTAGTGTTCTTCTTATTTAGCCGAGCAATTGACGATCATCATACCTATGCATGCACTGTTATTTCAAGAGTGAGTAGAATAAGCACGTTATGCGCTCATATAAAGTCTTTGCATCCTGTGTGATTTTGCACAATAGGTGATTATCTAAAAGATAGCGTTTAGATTTCTTGAACGGACAGAGTGCGCTTCCGCCTGGCAGATTGTCAACAGTAGACTTTCTCGTAAATTCTTACGTTCTCATCACGTACTGCATTGGTATCACATGAGGAATGGTACATGCAACGTGAACATGTAAACATTAAAGTGTAGAAGATCGGAGCGACGTGAGACGGTCGGAAAATCTCGCGGAGATTGCTCGAGACGAGTCGGAAACTGAGCCCCGCGGGTAGCTCCAACGGGATCCCACGAAACCGAAACAACGCGCGCTTGTTGCAATCAAGGTGGCGGAATGAAGGAAGTGAGCACGACCAGACGAGAAGAACACCGCAAGCGTCGAGCACTGAAGGCGGAATCGATGGATGGAGAAAGAGAAACGAGAGGAGCCTAACGAGACACGCGAGGAACTACCTTTGGAAAAGAAAGGCAGTATAAATAGGTGCGGGAATGTGAAGTACGAAGATACGTGGATCGAGCCGAAGAACGGTCAGAAAATACTTTCGAGTGGATCTGCTTGAATCTGCACGATTTTTTTAGTTTAACAAATCATCCACAGCGAACAAAAAATAGGTAACGTATACAAATTAAAAAAAAAAAAGAAAAAAAACGAAAATTCTCTTTGCTCTATTATTATTTACCTAAAAGAGACGGAAGTCTATTTTTTAAATCTTATAGTTTTTCCCTTTATTAAATTAAGATTTTTTAATTAAGATAATTAATTAAGATAATTCATTATCTCGTTGTATTCTTTGCTCAAAATATAACATTATTTCAACATAATGCCATTGTGTGGTATTATTTTGATATAATATAACGGCTTTACCATCCTATAAAGGTTAATAACAGATAAGATTATCAACCAAAAGTGTAAAA
Source organism: Atta cephalotes (assembly GCF_000143395.1). Lineage (NCBI taxonomy): Eukaryota > Metazoa > Arthropoda > Insecta > Hymenoptera > Formicidae > Atta > Atta cephalotes. Next base: position 429,758 of record NW_012130085.1, read on the forward strand.
AACACATTGAATATGATTTATAATTGGCATATTTAACTCGATTTTTAAAAGATTACATTTGCGAATTATATTACATACTAATATAGTCCATTTCTCTAATTATTCCCTTAAAAAAAAACTTAATTGTTCATTACATTCGCTTTTCATGAGTCATCGGAGACGATCATTTAATATAAACTGTGTAAGTTCGCTTTTATCTAGCTGCGAAAGGGCAATTCACCTCTAAGGGTCTCGCGCGATCGTACCGAGTCCCGTAAGAAGCGCCGCGTGTGTTTTACTGTAATTAAAATTAACAACTAATGGCACGACGTGTTTCTTACCGTTTATTTCTCTAGTTCGAAGCACGCCGGAGCCCATTAGATCGTCGCCCATCGTCTCTGCCTGCCCGCGTACCAGTCAGCTAATCGGCGACAAAGCGGCAGCTTTGCCAACTACGGGATACAGTTAGACATACGTGGATCCGGCCAGCTGAGCGAGCCACGAAGACGGGCGGAAGAAAGGAGCAGAGGGAGAATACGAGGCACGCGAAGGGAGCATGAACACTGAGGTGATACCAGAAGGTAAGAAAAGGTAGCGGGAAGAGGAGTGTATGGCGATATACGAAACAGTATACGTGTGTGAGACATAGAGAAACAGAGAAGTGCATTCATTGAGACGGAGAGAGGCGGAAGGGAACGTTGGCCCTTTTACGAGAAGAGGATATAAATGGATGGACGCACGAGAAACACGAAGGCGTGCGAACTGAGCGTGTAGCTCATGTTCAAGTAAGTGGATAGTTAACGTTAATGTTGTTGCGAGGGGTTCCTCCTTAATCGAGACACAAAAGAGTCGCGTATATCCCACACTCGGTTGCAATTAAAGCGGCCGAGTGCGCTTTTCCCTTTCACCCGATTACCGTTGCAGGACGCCGCTTTGAAGGAGGGACTCGTTACGTGAACGATGTCGATATTAGACATGCCGAAAAAAATGGAGATTTTACTTGATCTAAAGCAAAGTTCAATGAAGTGATTTCTCCGTTTCATATCATAAAAATATTACATATTGTTTTTAATCGATCCTAGTAGATTAATATCACGAGATAACGCGATAATCATCACAATGATCGCATTTACTGTACTAGGAAAATCGAATGCTCAGATAATATTCGTTCGACAGTAATAATTATATCTCGCAACTGACTCTTGCATTCAAGACTTTCTTTTGTGTCCTTATAAATAAATTTTATAAATAAATTCTATGAGTTCTCATATACTGCAAAAAAATATTTGGTATAATATTTATTTTTGTCCAACATGAGTTTATCCAGGTCTATTTCTATCAATGTAGATTAAATTTAATCTTAGATTAAATAATTTTTATTTTTTTTATTTTATTTTTTTAATTAGATTAAATAATTAATTTACTTTTTATCTAACTTTTTATCAAATTCTTTTTTTAATTTTCAGAACTAGAAGAAAAAAAATAAGATAAATCAAGATTAAAGTTAATCTACATTGGTAGCAATGAACATGGAATATGCATACGCTCATTTAAATACTTTAAACAATCATTACTCTCTATGGTAATTTAAGGCAAAGCGTGTTTCGTGATGCGAACACTAGCGGGTTAATCTTTGGTCAGGCTCCTTTCAGCTATCGTCTAGCGACTACCTCTTCCCGCCGTGCGCTAATCGACGACAGAGAGCAACAACTGCGCCAACTACGGGAATACAGTTAGATATCTGCAGATCCGACCAGCTGAGCCTCACGGAAAGGGAGAGAAAAGGACAATGCGGGACGAAGAGCAAGGAGAACGGTCGAGAGAATGGCGCACTCGACAAGGCAGAATCACGGTAGAAGGGAGAGAAACGGCCTGCTGTGGAAGTATCTGCCGGTACTCGACGAAGTACGTAAATAGATGCACAGAACGAGTAGAAGATGCGGGGGCGTGTGAACCAAGCTTAGGAACCCTACGTGGTGGATGGGTGTGTCCTAGCTTCCGCATACTCCTCCGCGGTCACCGCGTGTTGTTATCTTCCGCAACATAGAGTCGCGTGTGTGGTGTAAGTTCATGTGTTTCTGCTGTTGCCTCTATGTGGAGCACCTCAACACGAAACAAAGGCTTACAACAAAAGCGCAGTCGACTATCGCGATAAAAATGTTTAAATTTGGAAATCAACAATCTTATTTCTCTTTAAATAATCTGGAATATATAGATTCCAGATAGACATTTAGCAATAATTTAAGAAATATACAATCGTAAAAATGTTGAAAATTATCATTTCAAATTTTTCCGCTTTTTAAATTTCGAGTTTCGATGTATAATACAAATCTAATATCTTTTGTCACAGATAATTATGATAAAAATTATCATCATTAACTTTTTCTCAGAAAAAATTGTATTTTTTAAATGCTTACCGGGAAGTGACAGGCCACATGTGAGAACGTGTTCTGGCAAGTCGTGGATAGTCCTTGGTGATGCTACTTCGTCAACTCGCTTTTTGGTTCCTGAAACCAGAACGAAGGCTCTTGTTACTACCACAATCCGCAATAACAAGGATGTCCCTTAATCATTTGCATTTCAATTGACAGTTGAATCGAATACCAGCAGAAATCGATAATTGGATCCAATAGTGTAGGGTCGGCCATACAAAATTGACAGTTAAACGAATCTCGATGTGATTCATCGAAATTGGTTCATCTCCAAATAAGATCAAATAACTACTCTATGAAGAATTGGAAACCAACTGACAGACCTATAATTGAATTCATTTTGTAATTGAATCTTTTTATTATAAATTGAAAGAAATTTTTTATTTCTTTTCTCAAACAAATATCTTAGCAATGAATCTTGATTTTCACTTCCATTATTAATATTACTAATATTACGCATTAAGATCTTAATATTAACAAATAAACATTACATACTGAAATGTTAAATAATTAATTATATTAATTAGCTTTTATAAGCTTTTATATATAATATCGTAATGCTTGACACTTGAGGGATACATATATTAATATTCATAACTGAATATTAAATATTATAAAATGTTAAATAATTAATTATATAACTTTAGCGTATTAGCATTCGAGTAGTAGCATTCGACATTCAATTTCTTCTGTTAAACAAACATGCACGTCATGCTGAATTGTATAGAAATAAAAATACATCTTTCTATGATGAATAATGTCGGTATGCTTCATCAAACCATTAAATACGTCTCTACGATTAATATCCGCTTTATGAGATACAAAGATCGATCGAAGCGCGCGTTCGCTACCGAAACGAAGCGCGTTTATCGATTAATCGCGATGGAAACGTGCTCATCGGTGGCCCGATGGCGAGAACGTTCATCACGCACGTGCGTATACCGCACGTGCACGCATGCACAGAAACGAACATTAGATTGTGCTAGCCCACGAGCTTGACCTTCCGTTGAGAGGCTCCCTCTAATTCCACCTTTTAACCCTCGTCACCTTCTGTCAGAGACTAGCGAAGGTGAACGGCGAAATGCACGCATATTCGCCTCTTCTTCAGCATATATACGCATCGCGGACGATCGAGCACTTTCTACCTTCATGAGTAACACGTCGAATAATATGTATCTCACGTCGGCATTTTAAATAGCGTTACTACCGCGAGTAGCCGGCGCGAATACCGGACGTCTCATTCATGACGGCGCAGAAATAATCGAAAGTAAGCGAGCGTGAGCGGCGTCTCGTCAAAGTGCATTCACTTATGCAGAATCTCTGCGCGCCAGAGATCTCGTGAGAAATGTAATCAAGCGTAAATCAATGCCACTCGATTTGCCTTTTTTCTATATGCTGCTCTCTCCTCTCTTCCCCCCTTCTCTCATTTTCTCCTTCTCTCACTTTCTTTCTTTTCTTTTCCTTTTCTCCAAGATCGGTGACAATGTAATTAACGCTGATTACTACTGGCGCATTATTAACACGAGTGGATTGGACTATTCTCCGCGAAACGCGCGGAAAAAGTTTATCGTTTACACTTGCAGACATTTAATGCCGATCATTAAACCGGTTACGAAGAATTTTCCCACGTAGTATTGCGAACTATCGTACTGAGAGGCATCATAGTTTTCGCGCTAATTGCCGACCACACAACGCCCTGGATGTACTCAATTAACGCACGCTATTTGCACACGAACGCTTATTAAGCGATTATAAGACGTTTCACCAGAGACGTTAATTACGGGTTCGCGCGGCCTCGCGACGGTTCAACTTTATCGCGTCCTCGCTCTTGTTAGGTAAATTGATCCGCAGCGAAATCGGGACGCGATTCATTTGCCGTCCATGATCTTGCCCATGTCGGCCGCACCGACTTTACTCCGATGCAGTAAAAGCGCTTGGCTATTAAACACGCGCGGAGATACGATCAATTAGTTCTCGCCGTGCGCACGTGAGAAGCTACGACGTGCCACGTTTGTCTCAACAGGAACGTGTCTGCTGCAGATGCCACGCGAAACGCACGTGGACCGTTCCGCATGTAAGTACGCGAGTAAAATGAGTTGTATTGTGAGTGTAATTTGAATTTGCGAGAGAACTCTATCTATGAAAGTTATGCGATCAGATTAGAAATTTGTTCATATAATTTTATTTTTAGAATTAATTGGAGCACGTAAGATAGTATTATCCGCTTCCATCTCTGAAACATAAATCGCGAATTCTCTTAATGTGTCCAGCCGCTTATAAAAGTCTGTAACCACTTACACCTTGATATATATTCAAACTGTTATTATTTCTTCTAGTGTCTGTGATTTACAGAAATGTTAATTTCTAAGACACTATTTCTAGTGATGAAAAGGTGAAATATACTGGCCATTTCAAATCGCGATAACTCGACAAAAATTGTATTTTAATTTCTTTCTAAAGAATATTTTAAAAAGGAGACTTTAAACTTTCAGATTGTTTCAAATCAATTAAAAAGAATTTTTTTTCAACTCTATGCGTGAAAGTTGAAACTTTCTATTAACTTTTCGATCTCGATTTGGAAATAGTGAGCAAAAATTTCTTGAATAAATTTTGTTAATCGAGACAAAAATTTAATAAGATATGAAGGTAGAATCTTTAGACTTTTAAAAATAAATTTTCTTTGTCTTTGAAAATCATTTTACGATTATTTTTCACAAAGTTATATAAATTTCCATTTTGTCATTGATTTGAAGCTAACTTTTAATTTCATTTAATTGAAAAATAATTTTAAACAGGAGAAAAATTCGAGTAAAAAACGTATTGATATATCCGCTAAAGTGCTGCTAATCGCAAAGCAATTCCAATCAATCACCATGACGTTTACTAACTATTCATGCATATCATATCGGCAATTACTGGAGAATCCACAATGGCCGTCTCTCTTCGTATGACTATCTGCTCCGGAATTGTTCTACCGGAGGCTGTATTCAATCAACAATATCATTTTTCACATAGTTCGAACATCAAACGAATATTCACGTTCACATTAAAAACATAATCGGAAGTTCACTCTTACGTTTACGGAACGGCGATGACAGACGTGACACGCGACCCAATTTTACCAGGTGCATTCACGCGATTGCGTCCGCACATGCACGAATAATAGACCGGTCTTCTCTTCTGTCCGCATAGCTCGAAACGGAGAATGATTTCGCGGATGCGGTTTTGCGGTATGTCGGCAGCGGTAGTGAGATTCACATGCAAATTTCCACGCTCGAACACTCATTACGCTGCTGAGGAATGGAACAGGAGAAGGGGAGAGTGTTAATTACGTGGTAATGACGTCCATAGGCGTGTACATTTTACGAGACAACGGACATGACGCCGCCACAAATGCAATTTTACGGGAGGCATTGTCGGCGCAACGGCAAAAACAAAGACAAACTGTTAAAAAAACACGGTTATCGGTGATTTATCGACGACAGTTCTCCGAAGAACTCATCCATCACTCCGACGGAATTGTAAAAGAAATGCGAAGCCTCTTCTCAGTTTCTCTTTTATCGCTCTATATCGCCTTCTGTGGAAAACTGTGAAAGAAATAGTTATCTGAATAAATACGTAAATCTTCATCGCAGTAATCATCGAGCCAATGGTCAATAATATAAGCAATACCATATTGTTCTTTCAACATAGTTGAAACAATGTATAAGCTACAAGGTATTGATTATCCGATTTCTTCCTGTTCTTTAATTGACTGTAAGTTCCGTTGACTGTAAGTTCTATTAATGCGAGAAATTGCATAATTTATTTACAAAAGAAAATCACGGAAACAAAAATTCTTTTTCATCAAAAATAAAAAATTTTAATCTAATTTTTAATGTATTTATGTCTCTTATACATTTGTCTCTGCATTGAGTTTTATATTATTATTCAAACTTATGATATTAGTCAGTTTGCGATTAATTTTGTGATTAATTAAGCAAATCAAATTGCCAGCAGGACATTGTGGCCCATATTCAGAACGTAATATACTTTTATCGATAAGTACGCGCTTTTATTTATTCAATTATTTATTCAATTTTATTTTATATGTTATACATTAATTATATATATATATATGTTATTCTAAAATATACTACTAATATATGTAATATGAACACTATATGCTAAATGCATTCTACATCATCATAACTACGTTCTGAATACAAGCTATATATATATAGGTTAGATATCGAACAAAAAAAATAATGTACCTTCGTGCGCGCAATATCTATGTAATAATAACGATTAATACACCCCACACAGCTGATTATGATATAAAATACTCCCCTACTCATGAATTAACGGAAGCTGGTATCGTTTTATTTCTCGCGATAGGAACTTCCGCTAGGGCAAGCGCGCGATTTTATTACTTTATCATTATTTTATCAATAGAGTCATAAATCACGTTCGATCATATTTACCTATTTGTTTCATTACTAAGAAACAGCATAACGAGAATATGAGCAGTTGGAAATATCGTTCCCCCGATTTTCTTTAATTCATTTCAAGCGCGTCGCTCTTCTGTCTATCGAATTATATTTATTCATCGCAGTAAAATAACGCAACGGGACATTATCATGGCGGTCCTAATAATTACGAGAAATTAGTTGTCAATAATAATTATAATTAAGTAGCGTACGTATCTCAGAATAATAAACGGGAAGTGATTATCGGCCAATAGATCGGTGGATATTATTTATGCAAATTATATGTAGCTTATATGTACCACCGCGAATCCGCCATCATGCTTATTATCATGCTTCCCTTCGAGCTGTTTTTCAAACGGAGATGATTTCTAATTTCTTGTAGGCGTCGAAACGATCAAGTTCGAAATCATTGACAGATAATCTGTGCCATCGATCGCCACTGATCGATACAGAGTTAGTTGTAATTGCCGATTATCACGCGAAAAAAATAGCTGACGAGACCGGCTGCCTCCGTTCGGAGATAATGTTAATTCTTTGTGCGGTGCACCAACGAAGAAACGGTCGGGAGACACGCGACCGTATCTATTAGAGTCATAATTTAGAGTAAACAAATTTATACGAACCTGAGAATCGGGTATCCCGAGCGCGGGATTTCGCGGAAGGGAATACGGCGGCATCACGCGAGACTATGCGCAGTAGTAAACGTCCAAGTGATTTGCGATAGAAAATCGCAATTATATTTCTGTAATAGAGACGGCTGAAAGAGATTACACGCCGATACGCGTAAATCTGTTTTTAGATTAGAAACTCTCATATTATATAACTTCCGCTCACTTCAAGATTTACAGATAATCTTTGCTCAGTATGATATTCATAGATATTATGTGAATTAACGCCTTAAAATTTTGATGCTAGTGAGATTGAAGGAACAAGAACGTCTAATGAACGTCTTTCGATCAATTAAACTAAAGAAGGGTAGATAAATGTGAATGGAATACAATTGCGTATGTAACTGTAAGAAGAAAATAATTGTCGAGATGAACGTTAAGTGTATCGACGAGAAATAATTTTCTCATTACAGCTAATAACATCGGAGAGTTCATAATTCACTTGAGCGAATGAACCTCGTGCGAGCGCAAAGCAGCTTCCTTCTCTCGGATCTGCGTGGGATCATTGACATAACGAATTGAATGGAAAGGAAGGAGGGAGAAAGAGAAAGAAAAAGAGAGAGATAATAGGAGCGAGAGATATATGGAGAGACGATCGAGATCACCGATACGCAATCGAATACCGCTATTGCACACGCCGTCCGATGCGACGCCGTCTAAATGCAGCCGCCAAGAGTATTCCTAAAACTAGGAATAAACTAGGAGATAAACTATTTTCTATGCATTGACTGTCGTCGGAATCGAGAGACCGTCCACTGTACTGGTCGTTCATTCTGGCGGTTGGCGATTCGAAGCCTTATCTCAGAGTTCTATCGACGGAAAGTTGACACAGTTACATCCATCGTGCTAAAATTTCCTCTCCAAATGCAACATAATTTTCTTCTTAAGAACAATAAATAAATACTTCCCCCCCCCCCAAAAAAACTAGGTGACAAAAATAAGACAATAAAAGACAATGACTTAAGACAATAAAAAGTTCTGAAAGAAATGTTAATAAACTGCTCTTTGGATTTTTTTTCAATAAATTAGAATAATTTTATAAAAAATATAAAATACAAGAAATATCAAACAATTAAAAATAAAATTTAATTTAATATTTAAAAAACGAAATATTCTTCTTCTTATTCTTTTTTAAATTTCTTTTTAAATTTTTTCTCTTAATTGATAAATATGTAGCTAATATACGTTTATTAAGCATTTAAATAAGCTGAGTAACAAATTACGTTGTTAGAAAATTAAAAGAACATAGTTAATAATACAGCGGCACTTCGTCTTCGGTTTATAGTAAAAGCGCGGCCTAACGTCGAACTAATAATTATTACCTCCAGGATAATACCACTTTCCATGACTTAAGTCGATTAATCACGTTAGCATTGGGTCAGTTTAATCCTAGTTTTTAGCGTTTAACTTCCGCGCAATTCGATGCGCGCTAGCACGCGACTTAACGTCGTGATTTATAGCGCGAAAGCGCAATCAGGCGGCGCGCGATGATTTTATTTAGTGACCTCTCTTCTAGCCTCAGCTAACAGTTATCGCGATATGCGGTAATTAGGAGCAGACAATGAAAAACGTAACAAAATCCATCGTTTTTATACTGCGCGTGAAGAAAGTGAAACGACCTATTTTTCAGTTTTTGTTCCTCCTCAACTTAGCGTAAAGTATGTCCCTAATCGCTTCACTTTATACGGTACTCCGTTCTTCGCGCGTCACCAATCTACCTCGAGATCAAACACGAAAGATCGGAACAAGCACAGGAACAGAAGAACACTCATCTCGCACTCGGTCTCGTTTCGCCCGCGGTGGTTGCTTTTGTATTTGGGTTAATGCATGTTAACGCATCAAGTCCGAAACCACTCCCAGCGCCATAAATCTTCGTCCTCGGATTTATTGTCGCTACACTAGACACAGTGTATCATCTCACGAATAGTTTCAACGCGAAACTATTGCTAGACCCGAGGCAAGCATTACTTGCGTGGCCACTCGTGAATACTTCAAATTTCAATAGCTAATCAAGCAAGACTTCTTGACTTTTTCTATCTGTACGTAGGTGATTGAACAATTTTATTTTTTTATAACAAATATATTTACAGAATGGTATCTTGGGAAAAAATTTCTTTACTCTGCATTTACGCATCTGTAAATCCATTGATGAATTTGTATTATTTTGAAACGCAAAACAATACGATGCTCCAATTTTTTAACATGCGACTTTCTCATTCTGTTAAAAAAAACTACTTCATGTATTGATAACTATTTTTCATACAATATGTACAAATTCGCATAAATATAGTATTCCTTTACAAATCATAATCGTTACATCAAAAAAGCCATATTGTATTTGAATACAGTTCAAAACATATTGCGTCTCATAGAATTCGACTCTTCATAGATTTTATGGCATTTTATTTATGCAGATGCTTAAGAAACGAAGCGACCAAGTAATGACTTTCGGGTTATTGCTTTACTATCGGCAATGCTATTGTTGAAGAAATATACCGTTTCTCTTTATCAGATGCACACACGAGTCGGATAATTTTCATCTCGTCATCGTTAAATCTCTCTTGCGCTCGCATCAAATTTTAAAGTGTAAATACTTGCATGACGCCTACAGAGTCCATAATATTATTTTGAAATAGAATTTAAAATTAGAATTCTAATACATTCCTTCCTTGGTACACACTACTGATCCGCTAGAGTTCTGACAGACATTTCAGAATATAATATGGAATTTTTATGTTTCGATTCGTTTTAAGATTGATGTACCTACTTACTGTTAGCTAAAAATTCTTTTATTTATTTACTAAGAAATATAAGCTGCCACTAAATAAATAATTTTAGTTAACAATTATCTACGAATATATTTTTCTTGCCTATTCATTGATCTACTCATTCCGTTATTATTCTTGACAAGTTTCGTTTAGTGCCAATATAAAAATATATGAATATATGAATACATGTTTAGGATTACATGGTATTATGGTGTATACGAAGTATTATAGGCTCTGGAGACTGTCACGTCATGCGTCTGAGAATTCTAAAAGTTTAATGCTCTTCGCAGATTCGTCTTCAATGCGGCTGCGGCAGTGCGAACCTATTCGCCAGTAACGAAACCGCCTGTATTAGCATAAAGCGATAGGTGTCGCAGACCGCCGACTCGATTGACTCGTAAGCAAAGGTTGATTGGATCCTCTCGCTTTACGATGCACCGTTTGCAATTTAAACGTTTCCATTCGCGACGTCTTGAGGTCTGGCGCAGTGTGTTTCCGCATGTCTATGACCTCTCGACATTTTCCCGCCATTTCTTTATTGTGAAGATGCGAAGGGTAGAACGCACGACAATTTTAACTCAGAGAGACCCTAACGGATGTTTTGACCATCAGAAAGTAACAAATGAATAGATATTTCGAGAATTAGAATTATACTGATAAAATTGTATTGTAGTTTCTAATATAATTACATTGTATTGTAGTTTCTAAAAGATGAAACTCGTAAGATAAAACTTAAGTGTAAAACTTAATTTATTTATATCCTTGCTGCAAATTTTTAATTTCTAATACAAATAATTTTATGATTTCTGTCTAGAAATTAGAAAACAAGAGATTGTAGAAAATCGGAACTAATTTTGCTGTACATTCACATATGCGAACATATAATAATTTCTTCTAAAACGCCGCTCGAACTTTCTATTTATTAATAACACGCGATATCAAAAAACCTTCATGCTTAAGCGACATTTCGAATTGATATCTTTTGGGATGAATAGATAGATTGTAAAAATTTATATGTTAGTTCTAAATGTAAATTCCAATTAAAATGTATCTCTCCCCCTCCCCCTCTCTCTTTCCTTTGTTTAGATCATGAACGGGATAGTCACTGTATAATTCGCTAAACGGTTATTCGGAGGATCATGAACAATGTCCTTGTCAGATTCAGTAAGTCGAACACCGTGGCTCCTTGGGTGGTCTTATTAATCTTCAATCTCTGTGACTTCCTTCATGCAAGTTCCGTGACTCCATTGCTATAGAAATCCATCGAGTGCTCATGTATTAAAAAACTGTTTAGGATCTTTATATGGAATTTAGCGTTTTTGCAAATCGCAGTACGAATGAATAAAACGTTATTACGTTTTTATTTCATTTCTCGTATGAAACGAGCGAAATGTCACGAATAAATACACAAATAGTGCAGTTTATAATCATTGCAAACGAGTAATACATATTATTCAAATTTTAACATAAATATAAAAAAATGAAAATGTAAAATTAAAGTAAATTTTATATTTTAAAATATTTTGCTCCGTTTCAGTTTGATACATTTAAGAAATATCCTTTTGAGAATGCTGTTCGAGAATTCAAATATGCAGCAAACATAACGTAACAATCGAATAAATCGGCAATCTCCTTGAACCTGACCGATTTATCCTATGACAATTTTTATCGAGCATTATCCAGCATGTTCTCCATTTGGAGGCATCGACAATGAAATCTGGCGCAACCGGCTCTTCTTAGCGGAAGCAGTTAACATCGCAAATGGAAACTGGAAACGATTTACGCGACGATCAGCTTTCAAGCTCGAGAATCTCTCAACACATTGATTCTCTAGGAAGAATCTGTTAAATACCATTAGACTTCCTTCGCGAGTATGGAGTGTGCTAATTACTGTGGTCTGCACATAATTTTCCAATCGTGCCGCGCGAGACATCTTTAACACACGTACTCCATTTTTTTTTCGTTCCTTTAAATCAATAATATCTAATATACTATGATTTATTGTAGTATTATAGTATAATTCTCGCACTTTCATCAATTATAAAACATAATTGATTTTATCCATTTAAATTTAATACGTAAACTTTAAACTGTCAATAATTTCGCTAATACATATATCCTCTAAAAATTTTTCTATCGTAATCTATGATTCATTCAAAAAGATTCTTTTTTAAAAATTCAAAAATATTCTAATTTTATTGTCTTTTCTTTTATAACAAATATTAAACTTCATAATCTTTCGTTTTTTCAAAATTAATTAAAATTATATCATTGTTGTTATAATTAATTCGAGATTAATCCGTATATTAAATGCATAAATGCATTTGACTGTAATATACGTACAAGCAATACGTGAATAACAAATATAATAAAAAATTACATAACAATTTTTCTGTAAAATATAGTAATCTCATACAATATTGGCTAATTTTCGTTTTGCTCGTAACCACTGTAACTCTTACACGCGCTCTTTAAGTCTCATCAAACTATGTCGCAGGTCACAAGTTTGTAATAATCAAGTCAATTTTAATATTGACGATTGATCAGATTGGTTGTCATAACAAGCTTGCGATTCGTGACACAGAATGTACGACTATTGTAGATGAGGTCTTACAGCTTATACCACTTCAGATATTTTTTTTTCCATGCAAAAAAAGACCCCGTGCACAGGAGGCCGCGCATTAATAAGAGGAAGTGTCTAATGGACTTCCGCTGCGTTGTTCTTTATTTTCTATAGCGTCCGCGGCCATGCGTTTGTTTGTAAATAACGTCATGGCGTAATGAGCCGTGTAATGCGGCGGCATTTATTCGGCTCGTTGAAGATCGCTTTATTCACGGTCGGATCAAAAGATCCACCGGCGGCCGTGCTACCAGATTTTACGATGTCGTGATGGCAATTTGATCGCTATCTGCATTATGATTAATAGCGACAACTTCCCTTTTCCACCTAATGATCCAAGGTGCGCCTCGACAATCGACAATTGACAAATACGAGAATTTTGTGAAAGCGAACGATCATTAAAATAAAAATTCAACGGAAAAAAGAGCTCTGAAAAGCGTATACTCTTACAAGTTTATTTTATATGTTATAAAACATTATTATTTTCAAAATATTAATAATGTCATAACATACATTCTCAATGTAGAAACAATATTAAAATGATGGATTATCTCTGTTTTACATCGATTTCTAATTAAAAAATTACAGACAGCAATACATTCATTAATTTAAGAAAGATTTTACTGCAGTAAATTTTTCGGTTAGCAATAGCCATACCGAAGTTTATATGATCGGCGATAATTTCATCAAAAACATCATAATTAATGTTTCAGAAGGCGACGCGACGTTTACGGCAAATAAAAGGGGGAGAAACTCATCTAACTCAATCATCGTTGACAGGCATAATAAGGCTCCGAATTAATCCAATTGTCCTGCTCGTAATCGAATTGCGTAAGAAGCGAGAAATCGATAAACCACCCTCGATAAGCGAACGCAGTCTCGGAGGGGCAAACAACTGGGCAATTTTGCTATTAGCTCGTGCAAACAAGCAACCCCGCATACTCGGACGTGATGAGTGTAATTGCGGAATACGATTGACCGAACGGACGATAATTCCTCGTTTTCTCGTATCCATACTCAACACGCCGCGCGTCGATCGGAGGAACGCGCTGCGAGAGGTGAACAGCCTCCATTGTAGAAGCCACTTGATTCTCGCTTAAGTAGATATGATTGAGGACCGCCGTGGGGACGATCAATGAGCTACTAAGTATAGCTGGCCCATGAGTCCGGCAAACGTTCAATCAACCCGCGCGCAACATGGGATACCCGACGCAACACGGCTCGCCCGATGTACCACACGAAACGCTTCAATTGAATCGCGAAACCCCCGGATACGCACGGTGGCGATGCAGAAGCTCGCGGCGATACGTCACGCTTCGCTAACTGTTCGCTCTAAAGTTGTATAAGCAATCGTGTCACGAAAAATCGCACCGTTAGTCGCGATTGAGCAAAAAAAAAATAGACAAGAGACATGTATATAGAAATCTGATAAAATACGAAAAAGAAAAAAATACGTGACGCGTGAATATGAAAATGTGACTCAATTTGCAAATTACGGAACTCACAATTATCATAAGTATCGCACTAATAATAAAAAAAATATGATAGCGCCTGGATATACATATACATATATATATATATATGTATATATATATATATATATATATTTGACATAATATCGCTAATTTATATCCCGATCCTGAATCCTGTTTAATAAAAATGTGATAAATATGTAAGATTAAAAGACGATATATTCTTTACAGATTCGTCCTTTCATAAAAGGAAAATATTTTTTTACCTGAACTCGTAGCGCGATCAGTGAGTTAATAACGTGACAAAGGAAAAGCTTTTAAAGGCCTCGGTGGCTTTGGCGGCTCCGACATTCTTCACAAGAAAAAGAAGCGTGAGAATAGTCGGCCAATCGACATGTACGTTTCGATAGCGAATTTCAAATTTACTGCCTTTCATATGTCTCCAACGACATCGAGCAATAAAATTTCATGATGTAGCGCGAGAAACAATAAAGTGAGTGAATTAAATTGCGTTCTAGGTATAATTTCTCTTCACCTGCACGGTATAATAATCCACCGCGAAAAATAGTGCTGCATCGATATCAGCTGATCATTAGCGCGTATTTATATTTCGTGCTATTTCTCGCTTTCGCGCGAGAACCTTTGACTTTCAGCCGCGTTGAGAGCGTCGCGTTGTTCAGCAGCTATAATTAGAATAAATGCATGTTCTAATGAAGACTCATTTTAGCTTTTCCAACAAAATACTCAAAGTTCAAATCGTGAGAACACAAACCTAGATAATAAAGACTGTAACACTTTTGTTAAACATAAATAGAAAAATTATCTACAATTTATTATTAATTATTAATATTTTGCATTATTTTACTAATCCCTATACTGTGAATTAATTACGTCAAATTTTTTAAATATAAGAATAAATTTTATCATATTTTTATATATCCTGAATTTGAGAAAGAATTTAAGAGAAGAACAATAATTGATTACATCAGAGAATGAGAAAGCTAATAAATTTTACATACCGAGACATGTACTTGTTGACAACCGAGGTTTAGCAAATGTTTGATATATGCATATCTCAGGAATGTTATTTGAATATGTATGATGAGAGAGATATGCATTATTAATACATCAAATTCGAAATCGTGCAAGAGCGAGGGGATTAAAACATTCTAAAAAAATCTTCGCGGCTCTTCCTTTTTATTCTTTTTATCAATACGAAGTATGCGTTGCGGTTATTGCTGCTGTTAAAGTCCAAGTTGATTTTCTCGAGCCGGTTGCGCGGCAAAACTAGTACACATCCCACCGCATTCTTCCTGCCTGTGTCTTGTCGACTGTCCGAGAATTAACTGCCATGATACGCGGCGATACCAGATCGGTTCTTACAGGAGTCAGGATCTCGCGGTACGACGTGTTCAAAGAATTTCCGCGAGTGAATTTTTCTGTTTGGAACAAGAAAACGTAATGCAGAGCCAATTGTGGGAATTTAATTGAACGGTGAGATATCCGTTAATGAAAATAACTTCCAGAAAATTTATGCATGTCGAACTGTGGGGTGGAAACACATCAATCCAAAATCATCACGCTTATAAGAATATGAAAATGTGAATTTTCTAGTAATCTCATACAGTGTTAATCAGAAAGATTTAACAAATTATTGTCATATAAATGAAATTCAATAAAAAGAAATTATTACACAGAAGCGCAATATAGAATAACTCTGTAGAATTATTATTATTATTATTATTTTAACAGAATATATACATATTATTTTAACAGAATTATTATCTTAATATATATTTAGTTAAATGCTAATAATGATCGAAATGACTATTGCAAAATATGTACGTTGAATTCTTTTCGTAGTATATCTATTCATTAAGATTACAAATTCAATTAATCAAGTACATATCTTAATAGTTCAAATAATGCTTAACGTTTCACGTTTATATAGAATTAATTCTTTATAATCCATTTTTTATCATATAATTGCAATTTAGTCTCACATGACAAGATTTTCAATTTTCTCAGAAAAAAATCTAAGGGATAGCAAATAGCATATTCTCTCCTATTTTTCTCTCTCTCTCTTCTCACGAGTCTACCCAGTCTGTCGGCCTTCGCCAAAGGAAGCGAAATCAAATGCATTCTAAGCTGCTGTAAGTCATTCCCGACAACATCCTCCTCTACTCATAGCACCCTCGTGCGTGGGCAGTGGCGTTTATGTCGCACGATGGGCGGATTATGTTCCACGACTTGCCAACAAACCCGCGAATAAAAAAAAACGAATGAATCGTACCGATGAGATCGCCACGCCGTCAATGAGATATCCACGTGCTAATGAAACACGACAACCGGCGTAAAGGCATGTCCGATCGCATGGCATGGTGCGCCGCAAACATAGCCACGCCGACTACGCAGGTTACGGAACGATGACAGCAGAACGAACGCTATAGGAAAGAGTGACGACCGATTCTTCGCACTTGATTGCCAAATACACCAAAATAGAGATAGGGACATAGAGATAGGATTATCATATATGAATGACTAGACGACTCATTGATTATTTTTATTTACTGCGAGAAACCTTTATATCTGATGAAATATTACTTTCTCTTCTTTATTATCAAATCGACAATCGAGTGCTAAGAAAACATAGTTAAATCGAAAGAATAAGTATTCAAATTGATGATACTGAATACAAAATAAAAATAATTTATTAAAAATAATTTATTACAATTGAATTATTTGTTACTATATATTGGGTTGTCCGGAAAGTTCGTGCCGACTAACCTATATAATTTAATAAATGTATATTAAAATTTAAATTTTCCTTCAACATCGACATGAACTTTTCAGACAAAAAAAAAACTTTCCAGACCCAATAGTTCATTATTAATATGTTTTATTATACATCTAATGCATCTCATGTATTGGCTAAAAAAAAATAAATTCTTTGTCGCAGAATTTATAATATTTATTATAATTCATTGTATTGACTCAGATTGTAATAACTTGTTATATTAAAACATGAATAAGTAGCAGATTTTTCTAAAATTCAACGTAATATTCTTTTTCATAAAATTCAATTTCAAACAAAATTTAAACAATTAAATTCACAAAAAATTTATTAATTCGTGCTTGCAAATAAACATTCGTAAATGCATTTTGAAATACACTTTGCGACTTTCTTTATTCAATTTTTCGGTTTGCCGTTAACGTTTCAGAAACATTGCCGGTTCACTGTCGTATCTCATTAGCACGCATACTCATTGACAAGTTCATTACTCCGTTCATTCACTGTCGAGGCAGGTCGCTCGCCTCTCGCATCGCAAACACTGCCGGTTGCAAGGAAAGTCAAGAAACATGTTTGAGCACCGAGGTTATTGCAATAGACGAGCGCAAATCGGTTATAATATAATAATCGGTTATAATAATTCGCAATGGTTCATGGTATCTTACGTTACCAATCCTGAACTTAGGGAGACATGAATGAAAAAATTATTGTTATGATAATTACATTTGTTCAACGTCCGTATGTTTTGCATAAACTATATACAACAGCGAGTGCATCGGAAAGATCGGAGTTAATGCGATATCGTAACATAATATTCTCCGTTTTTTCTGCGGAAGAAATTATTATTCCAGATATTTGACTCAATGTATTTTTTAATCAGCTTTATGACAATTTACAAGAAAAATTATTTTCGTTATAATATATAAAACTATCTTTTATAGAACCATTTTTCAACTAACTTTCTTTTTATCTTTCAAGGTATAACATTTATAATACTGTAAAAAGATTTACTAAATCAATCTAATAAACTTTATTACATCTATTATTTTCAAAGCAATATCTGTTCAAAAAAGAATCGGAATGTTTTACGTTTTTACTAACCATTAAAATGAAGATTAATTTTTACTTTGTATATAACTTTCCATATCTCAATTATTATATTGAATTCTTTTATTCGTAATATTTACTCGTTAAACTCGTACCATATTGTACTAAATTATACTTAAATCATAAGTAATTCTCGAAACATGTCTATAGATTAGATAGAGGCGATAGTTCTGCAACTTTAAAACGTATTATCATACGACAAATAAAGAAAGCGATAACCGAGAGCAAAAGAGCTTTAAAAAAGTAAAATTTGCCCATGGAATGGTACAAATTATGTGATACGTAAAAAGTCGTGCTACAAAATGCTGTAAGCTCATTTTTATGTCGAAACTGCGGACGTGGCGTCATTTCGATAAAGGGTCTTGACTTTGCAAACTTGTCGGCGGCGGTTACCAAAGAGGCGAGCGTGGGAGGACGCGAAAGGAGATCAGCGGTCGAGAACAGCCGCGAGACTTTAAAGTACTGTCCGACCCAGTCGGGCCCGTATCCGCGAGTGATTCGTTTGGCCAGGTCCATGATGAAAGATCGAGTGACAAGCGAATGCGCCGACAATTTGCATACTCGTTCGTTACAATTACGCTTGCGTTGTTGGCGTGAGAGTCATCGCTTGTTAACGATGCCCTCAGGGAGACGAATTAAATCGAGATTGTGACATGTGACATAAAAGTTTGCAGTCCCAAGTACCGTGTAACAAAAATATTTAGGATTCAACTCAAGCGAGAAAATGCATTTGTTCTTAATTATTCAACGTAACTTTAGAAATAATAAACATTTGAAAATTGAAAATAATCATTAAGAGTCAAAAGAATAAAATTAAATTGTAATTTGAATAAATATAATACAAATTCTAATAATAATAGAAACAATTGATTGCATAAAAGCATAAATCAACATTAAAAGAAACGTTTGATTAGATTAATTAGAATTTTAATTAGAATTTGAGAATGGACGAATTAACATTTTCTGATTATCTATATAAATCTACTAGAATTCTTAATTAAAATAACCAGAATGTTGATAGATACAATCAAAATCTTCTAGTTCGTCTATTTTCAATCAGACATTTTTCTTAGTACATTTAGAAATAAATATAGTTTTCTGAATGAGTCTATCCATTAAATCACTAATGTATAATATAACTTATCAAACAATAACTTAAGTTTAAGTTTTTTACATATAATGGAATCAATATTTTTCTTTGAAACTTAATTATGTCCGTGCGTTAAATTATGAAAGGATTATTACGAAATAAATTGCGAGTTAATGCGGAAACTTCTGTTAAATACACGTCACGGATTTTCAGTACTTTGTTTAGCAGATAATATTTCCGTCGTAAACTTCATCGCAGCTTCGGGATGTAAGACACGCATTCGTGCGAGCACGTGCACACCGGAATAACATCATGCAAGTACAGCAATTCTATTCACACTCACTGGAATCTCCCCAATGAAACTCTTTCACGCGTGAACGAAGTATAAGTATAATCGATTCGACGCACGAGTAGCGTTCGTATTTTTTAACAGCCGCATGACGAGAAGTAGCCACTTTACAAGATATATGCCGCCTACGCTACACTTCAGCCAGAATTTCAAGTATCCGGTGCGCGAGTTTAGTCGCCGGTAAATCACGCAAGCCTACATAAAGCGTTCATCGAGTAAGAACAGCTGGCGTGGCGGATCGGCAGAAATAACTTGCAAGTTTTCCTAAATCGTATACTTTCGATAAACGGTCATTCCGGAAACGAAATTCTACGCTTGTAAACAAGCGTATATTTTTCGTCAATTAATCGCTAATAAATCTAGCAATATTTTTTAAGCATTACAATAATTTAACTTGATCAAAGATTATCAACAAAAGTTATTTTAAAATCATTATTAAAGGACAGACACAACAATCGCTCTCTAAAATAATTGGAAACATACTTTTGCTCTATGCAAATAAAAAAAAATTCTTATTGTTATATATAAAAGTAAAAATATGTGTGAATTACTTACCGAATCCCATTCGTACTTCTTCTTCATCGTCACTATCGATATGCTTGATTCCCGCCACTTCGAAGCTCTTCGCGGATTGTTCCTTTCGTGAGGCAGAGGAAGAACAATCGCAGTTATCCTCGCCGCAGCCGCAGTCGTCGCCAGCGCATCTGCATCCCAGCAATGGATCGTCCGTATCTATATTCCTGCACGCCGGACAGGGGAACGTCATATCGTCGAGCGAGACTCTTTCGATTTTTCTCTCGACGGTGACAAGCAAACTGCCTATGTATGCCGGCAGATCCTCGTCGCTAATATCGTCTGGACCACCCGCGTTCCGCAGTCTATCCTCGAGATCTTTTGGTGAATCATCGGCGATGTCATCTCGCCGCAAAATACTTTCCTCGAATTGCAGAGGACTCTTCAGATTTTCCGATGCGATCGACCTGCTACGCATTTCGCATCTACTGCTCTCCTTCCATTTTTCCATTGTTGTAGGGGAGACCACCTTGGTGCATCGCTTCACTTTGGCGCGACTCTCGTCGCCGCCGATGGGACTAGAGGAATTCTTGGAACACACTCTGCAACTCGTGCTTCGATCTAGCTCATCCTCGTCGCCGTCGAGGTCGTCCTTCCAAGTATTGACACTGGACGCGGACCTGGACTTCATCACTGTGACAGTATGACCGGATTCGCCGATCGTGTGATTCTCACGACAGAATTGATGTTCCAGCCTATCGATCGACCTGGCCTCCTCCCGACGATGTTCAGCGCTATTAGTTTTGTTGATCTCGCGTGTCCTCGGACGCGCGTCCTCGCGCGATCTTCGCCGCGGACGACCGGTGGTTTTCATCACGCTCGATGGCTGCGCTCCGCTGAGATTTGTGCTCGTATTCGACGAGCTCGGCTGACCCTTGTTTGTCAGGTCCCGCCAGTCCATAAACTCGTCTTCACGATCCCAACCCAAAATCCCCGGGGCCCTCATCGACGTAGTTCGCCAGACTACTGCTATCTGCAACAGCAGCAGTTTTGATCGTAACTCTCTTTTACTTTTATTGTGTCCATATTAAGAATATTACAAGAATACTATGCCAAGAAATTTCCGATTTTAATATTAACAATATTTATATTTTTAAATCAATTTTTCCATAAGAAAAATATGAAGTAGTAATAATACCTATTGCCAATTAAATTTCAAAGAAATTGTTAATAAGTAAAAGAATCTAATTCTTTACTTAGTTTCAAATGAATTTTATTCAAACAATATTTTGACCTAAACTCTTATTATGAAAAATTAGTCAAAAGTATTATAAAATTATGAAAAGAAACTTTTCACGATTTCAACATAAAATTTATTACAGGAGAATTTATCATATTATTGTAATATTTCTTATCAAGTATTTATAAAAGCATATTGAATTCAACCGGTCTGCGTAACTCATTGGTATGATAAATCAGCTAGCTTGGCACATTTCTAAGAATATGGGAAAACGTTATAAGCGTTATAAGCGTGACAATGCCGCGTCGGCATTCTCAGATATAGTCCTTTATTGCCCGGAGAGGAGCTTAAGCGCGCATCTAATAATGCGCGTGCCATTACGCGCCTGCATCCGATGACTGTTAATATTTATGTCGAGGACCCCGTCGAGGATCACGCGGGAAGAACGCTGAGAATTCCGACCGAGTCTTTTCGACGGTTGGAGGTGTCATTCTTTCACAGCGGTATGGAGGACATCACTGGCGCGGCTTCCTTGTCACGAGAGAGAGAGAGAGAGAGGGGAGGGGGGGGATACAAAGAAAGAGGGGTAAAAATGAAAAGGGACATGACTCACCTCAACGGTATTTTGCTCGACGGCTTCACCGGCGGTCGTAGCGCCGCTGACCGACGAGGTGGTTGCAGTTGCAGTTGCAGCAGCCGCGCTGCGTACGCAAAGGTAACATTCCCCAAGACGCAGTGCGGATGCCTCGAGCTCCCCCAGCTGCAAGATCAGGCCGTTGCCGCCTAACGTCAGAGGCCAACCCTCAGGCACCACCGCCTCGTTTCCCTGCAATCAGACAAATGGATCATGTCATATCTCGCCTCTGATCATCATGTGGATGCTTTCGCGTTAAACATCGTAATTTTCATCATGTTCTGATAAAGCTAAACTCTTCCGCACACGTCGTTTCCCGAATATTCCGCTGAAGAGAAATTGATATTTTCAAATACCCAATAAAAATAGAAAATTAAGAATAAAATTGTAGCTATTAATCGAAAGCTATGAATTAAGCTATATTTTTGTAGGCAGATTGTATATGAAAGCGGGAGGAATTAAGACGTTGGAAAGCGATATGTTAATTGCGTTGATTACAGGATATATTCAGAATTAAAACGATGTGTAGTCAGTAATTGTCCTTTCTCTGTTGAAAAACATAGTTGATGAGCAGGAATTTAATCGGAGTCAAAACATTTCGCAAAGCAAAGAAAGTGACAAAGTATTCTGCGCGGAATGTATTAATGTTGAAGATTGCATCTTGAAGTATTTGTGCATGCCAGAATATTACAACATCAACACTAGAAAGTTTGACGTTAATTGCATTAATAATGGTTAAGTCATGTAATAATTAGCATAATTCTAAATAAAAATAACTAATTATGTAACAATTATGCTCACAAATAAACCTCAATTAGTGAACAATTCTTTTAGACTTTAATAATGTAAAGATTTGAAAAATAAATAACTCCATCGATATATAATAACTATTATATAATAACTATTATATCGTACTGTAAATAATGTAAAAAACTGAAAAATAATGCTATAATCAAATAGCACACGCTAATTGTCGACACTATCGCGATGTTCATTTCTAGGCACCATCGCATTTAATTTAATATTGACTCATTACGACTCATATCTCCTCATCTTTGAAGGAGAAGAGATCGCCGAAGGTGCGAGACTCTCTCGAGTGCACCTTGCAATAACGCCTACATACATATGTCGACCGGCGACTACGTGACTCGTCGTGTAAGCAATTAGACGGTAGGATAGCGCAAATAAAGGGCGGCAACTGAATGCACACAACGTGCTTCAGGTTCGTAATTAAAAGCAAATGAAACGCACCCATTCGATCGTCCACGATTTTCATTATCGAGACACACGCACGACTGCATTCCGTGGGGAAATGGAACTTTATCAAATAGAGTCGGTCGATCGGGAGACCATACGATGACGATTCATCAATTCGTTGACGCAAAACTAATTAACTCACGACAAAGAAAAATATCAACATTGACACAATGTAAAAACAGCATTTTTATTATAGATATTTGCTTCGCTTTTCTAAGTTTAATTTTTTTTTTGCGATTGATTTATTTATATACTACAGATAATATATTTTGTAGTGCTTCCGTTTGCATTGAAGCAAATGGAACCACTACAAAAAATAAAGCTGCGACTCCGCTCACTTTTTAAAAATACAACATTTCTTTTTAAAAACACAAAATTTTTAAAATTTTTAAAAAGAATGTTCGGCAACGGTATCAATATATCGTGTTAATTCGAACCCTTGAAAGTGTACATGTACGAATAAAAAATTTCAAGTTTCACGCGTTTGCTTTCTCATCAATTTTCACTCACTGTTCATATCTCCAAAAAATTTTTTTTTAATTAAGATGGAAACTATGCAGCAAGGGGAAAGCGCGGTATCACAAAATTTCATCAAGCGTCCAATGCCACATTGTCTAAGTCTCTCTCGTAATCGCTTTCGCACTAATCAGTGTGAAGGTGACTACGAGAGAGAATGCAGAGGCCATGTTGTTTGACCATGACGCCGAGACGGACGTTTATGATGCGCGATAAGGAAACCAGAGGCCCTCTTGCCTGTCAACCAAGTGTCTCATTAGCGGTATAAACACCGTATGAGAGAATGTATCTGGCGCCGAAACTAAGCGGCTTTCACTGCATGATTTACCGATGTATGTACTGCCTCCCTCCTTCGATTTATATGCAGCACGGCTTACCTACGCCACACGCGGAAACCTTGTGTGAATGTTTTCAAAATGATCGGCAAAACGGAAGGTCCCGACAGGACAGCGGTCTAGCGAGAGCCGGCGTAAATCAGACCTTATCGCTGCGGAATTCGTATTAGGCTAAGTGCGAACGCTGGTGCATTAAATTTCATCGCTCTCGATTCTCGCTCGTTTCTCAGACGCATAGCGAATTTATCAGTCGCCCTCGCGCCATATCGCCACGTAATAATTTTAACGTTATCGGTGATTTTTCGCGCCGCGATCGCACGTTCCGTTACGCGCGACTAGTATGATCGCATTGGTACGAATCGAGACTAGTTTGAAAGGTGAATTGAGAAGCATTTCAACAAATTGGAATCGCTTGCTTTCTTAATGCCGGCAAGCTATAGAAGCAAAGGAGAGATATGAATCATAAACTTTCTATACTTATAAAAAAAAAGACATAAATAATTTGAAGAAATAAAGATCATTTATTATTTTTGTACAAAAATAAAACGAAATAAATTTTGGAAATTTTAATCAAAAAATGGAAAAAATTAATAAAATATTTTAATTTTTAATATCTTATTTTAATATTTTAATTAATCACTTATATAATAAAACAATGTTTTAAATACTTTTACACTTGTAATCGTGAATTTGATGACTTGAGCTATACCGGATTAGTGCACATTAAAAACCAAATAAAATACCTAAATGCAGTGATATAATTTAATTTTGACAAAATTTTACATTTTTATTCTGCTAAACAATACATGACACTATTATTAAATATAATTATTAAAAATATTTAAATATCCTTACATTTAATTTAGTTAATTTCAAGTATAGCAGCTTTTAGTATGCTTTAGTATTAATCTTGCGTGTGCAAGTGCCCGAATTCGCTATAAATCACAAATAGAAATGATCTACCTTCTTTTTGATTTGAAAGTGACTTGATAAGTTTTCAAATCAATCATTCGCCGTTTTACGGATGATCGGCATCATCTTAACTGGCTAATGCGGTCGTGCGGCGAGAGCAGCGCATAAATACACGTTCTCCTTAAAGCTATATCCATTCGATCTAAGAAAAAAATCCGTAATAGACGATTAAACGAGAAAGATAAAAGCGAAGGGAGACTCATAGGAGACGCGCTGACTGCCGTGCCGGATGCTGTCAAAGTGACAGACGCGTGCATGCGACGAGAGCTCATTAATCGGCTGCTGCACCACACGGCGGTCGATGCATTGACGAGCTTGCATCTACGTGACTCACACAAGTGAAGATACACGCACGCGAGTTGGAGTAGCACGCGCGGAAATATCGGAGCGGATACATCGAAACACAATTTTATAGCGGTCCGATCTGATGAAAGTCCGGCAAGACTGATTGCGATCTGGCTGCCGCGAGGAAGTGAGGAAGCAAAGAAGGGAAAAAGAGGAAGATAGAGATAGAGAGAGCGCGAAGGAAAGAAACGATTCGCGGACTTGTTCCTCGGACTCTGTAAAAAAAAAATGCGCACGCGCCCCGCCGACCGCCCGTGGTAAACACGCTGTGTATGTTGCGATCAAATTAATCGGCATGACATCGTTACTTCTCCGAGTCGGATGTCTTTCACTCTGTGCTCCCGAGCGCGTCTCTCGATCCGAATGGAGAAGTCTTAACCGCGATCGTCTTCGGCGCGAAAAAATATAACGGTCGAGCACGGAGGTTGAGAGGAAAGAGAGAGCGAGCGCGGATTTACGACGGTATGTATCGGGTTACCAACGGTGCTAATTGTAATTTGCGTAAATTCGCCTGAATTTATTTTTATTGGGTGTTTTTTCTCAAAGTGTTGATCGCGTAGCTAATTGGATGAAGAAAATGTATATGGACATTTCGTGTAAAAGATCTAAGACGGAAAGAATAAATCGTCAAATATAAGCGAAAAATGGGAACGGATTTTATTAGATCTATTATAATGTTTGATGTAATCAAACGATAAGCCCACTATAATCTTAAAAATATCCTGTATTATTTTAACCGATATATTTAAATTACTTCGTGCTAATATTTATTCATCTCCTATATTACTATTCCTAACACGATGCTTAAACACAATGCTTCATGAATTTTTCAAGATGAGATCAAAGCTATAAATTCAATGCGTCTTTACTAATAAAAACTTTACATGGTCTATATAAATGTCAATTTAAGTCAATAATAGCGATCAACAAGACTGATCGATTCAACAGAATAACAAAAAATTGCTAATTCTCCTCGTATTAATATAGCGTTGAATTGAATATGTATGTTACCATGTATGTTACATGGTTCAATATAGAACTTTCGGTACTACAGAAAGGAAACCGAGGTGAATACCGCAGAGATGCGATCTGGCAAAGACTTGCAAGACGTGCCACGGATGCGGCAACGGGATGTATGTATGCGGGCGGTGCATAGAACGCGACGGGTCTGGCCAGTAAACGTGCCATGAACACAGGCGTGCACAAGCCGATTCCCTCTTCGCGGTACGGCTCGTTTAAAATGCAGATTAGACTCTATACCGGCATCCTTTCAGCGCGCGAGTTGCCGACCGACGTCGACGTGGCAACGGCACCGATCAACGCTTGGCTAAAGCAGCATCTACAATTAAACACGTAGGCATACAAACAGATAGATGAAGAAAAATTTATTATATTCTAATGTAATAAATATAAATATTTATTCGAAAAGTGATAGATGTGAAGTAAATCATATCAATTATATTATATTATTATAGCCAAAAATAATAAAAACATAAAAACAACACACAGGATACTCGCGTTGAATGAGTAAATTGCATAAAAGTATAATCAAAAATAAATATACGATCTATGACGAGATAGAGTATTAAAAATTAAATTCAGAGGAATATTGAAGTACCATTTCTTCAATCATCAGTTAAAAAAGAAAACTTCGTGTATAAGCACGTGTTCATCTCAAATCTTTCGATAGTATGTAAAAAAATAGCTAAATAGACGCAAAGACAACGTTCACATTATGATCGCATGAGCACGAAATTTCTTTGTGAATGTATAGCAGAACCCGATTTGAATGAATTCATTAGTACACTCTCAAACATAAATGTGTTTAAAGTTGCGGCTTTAAATGCAGTTTCGCAATGAATGTTTCTGAATATTTACGACAGAAATCCTAGTCTATGACAGACGTCGCTGTTATTTGCATCTTTCGTCTCGACACCAAAGTGTCTGCTATGCAAAATATTTGCAATTATCGGAATAAAAGATTACTGATCGTGAAGATTTACATATATAAAGATTATGCGTTTCGTGGGTTTCCTCCGTGTCCAGATCCATTCTTGGAACGCCAACGTTTCGTGAACCTTGTAGTCCACTTCATCAGGGCGAGGAGCAGCCTGATACTGTATGTACGCGAAACACATAATCTTTATATAGAAAGCACCCGTAGAAGTCTTAAGAATACTTACATATACATAAAATCAATGCTCATAATATCGATTTTCTGAATCAGTGAATTCAATTGAATGTACTAGTGTGCCGGTATCATTAAAGCCATTGATTTAATTTGACTGTGAATGTAAAAGTAAAACGCGAATATTTCGAATTATAAAATACATAATTTATTTAACAGTAAAATGCACAATAAAATGCATCAAGAATTTCACGGTTTAATTCGTTTCTATATTTATATTAAACATACATCTTTACATCAATTTTTGTGACGATAATTTCAATGTACATCAGCGTATCTAAATTTTTAAAATATTATTTTCATTATTAACAAATGTGAATATATTGTTGTAAATTTGTACTTTCAAAATATACTTTTTTTTTACTTCATAATATATTTTTACTGAAATATTCACGATTTTAAATGTTTTTTTTTCAATGGCATTAAATGCCATAAAATATTTTATTATTAATGTCATTGATACTCTAATATTATAAATTATTTTTACGAAAATTTCCACGCCAGTTTCCGAGTAAAACGTACAATAAAATATCACAGATTAATATAAACTATATTGCTGTAAAACAAACATTAGCTAAAGCAGGATTTTAAGATATTACATCGCGTCAATCTGTGATAAGAGAAGAGAACCGCTCTCCCTATTTCTCACTTTCCTGACGGTAAATCTCTGTCAAGCGCGTGCGGTGTTTCTCAGCTACCAGTTAACAATGCAAGATCATGAGGAAAATGCGAAAACGAGTCCCGACAGAAAGAAGAAGTCTCGCCATCTCATTCGTGTCTCGTCTGTCAAGACATCTTGTCTGGTGAGCTCGACTTCGCGAGAGGTCGATCTCTCGCTCGGCAATAGATAGTGTTAAAGAGGTCCCCAATGCAGATTCTCAATCTCTTTCGCTGCATCTCGCAGAGAAGCTCTCTCTTCTCTCCGTAATTTTTTCATTATCTGTATAAATTTTATTGTCTGTATAAATTCTATTATACAAAGTAGACATTATATTACGGAGATTCTTAACATAATATGACTGTTTCTCATCACAGATATCCATCAACTTGTCCTTGTTTTATTATTAAGCGTATATATACATATATTATTTTTAATAAAATACTTACTGTACAATATAATTCCATAATATAAAGATTTTAAATATCTTAAAAATTATCATTTAATTATTATCGGCTCCTAAACAATTAGAATTATTTCGTAATATTTTGATCATTTGCTATAGTGAACATCTATATTGTTTGTTTTAAAGGAAATATTAACAAAATAGTATAAAATAATTGTACGATATTGAACGTCGCTTTACTTAGCATATTCTCTCTCATATACATAATTTATCTTTATATTTGTCGCGAATATTTTATCCAGGATTATTATAAATAAAATTTCTTAAGTCGGCTATCTGATTATCCATTTGGATATCTTTCTTTTGCGATGGGACTTCCGCAAGGGAATTACGAGATCAATGTGCATGTTACTGCGTAGGAGCCAAAGGTCCTCCGCGTCCTCTGGCTGCGATTGGCCTATGACCGGCGAACAATAGAAAGCTGGATACGTTCGTAAACCGATGGCTTTTGAAAACGTCACTTGAGAAAGAATCATGGAACTGACCGGTTGAAGAAGCACTAGTGAACCCCCCCCCCATGCACTAGTGAAAAAATTCCTTGAACTTAGCTATTTGACGGTCACTTTCCTCAAAGATCGTCCTTTCACATGTATCACGTCACAATCACCTGCGCGCCACGAGTCATCGCCTTTGCCATCCGCGAGGAACAAACTCCCGTAACTGTTATATGAGCATCACCCACCTGGATGCACTGAGGTCGATATTATACGGTATCGGTTAGATAACAACATTGGACCAACACAACTAAAAATTACTTTTTGCATGACAAATACACAGTCAAATCCAAGAAAAAAAGAATGATAAAAAATTATTGAGAAAATTAACAGGAAATATAGAATCTACTAAAATACTAAACCGCAGAGATACAAACTTATATAATGGCGGTAGATACAGACTTATAATCTCTTCATGTATTCGGATAAAAATAAAATAAGATATTCAATATTTATGATTTATTAAAAACAAGAAACAATTGAAAAACGTAATTTTATAAAATATAAATCTTTGTAACGAGAAAGAGAAATTAATGATTTGCGTGCAATATAAAATATATATGTGGAATAATAACAATAAAATGTGCGTCTAACATTTCTAGATGACAAGCAATTCTATCGAATTAGGACGCGAGCAAAGATCGAAAGGCGGTACTTCGCGAC
The DNA here is from genome assembly GCF_000143395.1 of Atta cephalotes. Classification (NCBI taxonomy): domain Eukaryota; kingdom Metazoa; phylum Arthropoda; class Insecta; order Hymenoptera; family Formicidae; genus Atta; species Atta cephalotes. Next base: position 459,784 of record NW_012130085.1, read on the forward strand.
GTTTATCTCTGCGCATTGCAGCTGCATTGTGACGTCGCATCATACAAATCGGGCGTATCGCCTGTCGAGATACATGCCACAAATTCTTTCCGGCTTCTATCGCAACCTGCCATTATCTGATGTGACATTTCATGAAAATGTGACGGTGGCCATTTGTTATTACGCGGCTATCCGTGAACGTCGCATCGTGCCGGCAGGTAATTATCGGTCTCACGGTATAATTATCGCAATTGTTATCCGATCTCGGGGCGAGGCCAAGAAGGTCAGAACTAGGGAGAGACCTGTCCCAATGAAGGACCTACAACGTAGATCCACCTCCTTGATTCTATGCGTCTTGTTGCTATTATAAAAAAAAATTAACGAGCCAACTATCGTCTAGTTAACTATCAGATATTTGAAAAACATTGCGAAAAGATAAAACAAAATTATTTAGTATAATAACTTATTTGTTAAATATCTTTTCATTAATTAAGAATCTCATGTAAAGTATAATACATAATATAAATAATATATAATATGAATTCGTCAAAATATCTTTAATATTTTTTGTTTGTAATTATTTTCAATACATCTTTTTACGTAGAAAGTATTTTCCTTATCGCGAAATAATGAAAGAATTAAATGTAAAATAAAAAAAAGTAAAATTATAATGTAGAGAGATCTCATCTGCTTTGACTATTCCTAGAGAAATCGCATATGCATCTCACCAATAGGCTTACAACGCTAAATATAGCGAACGTTAATAAAGTACATCATCTAATTAGCTAACCGTCAATCATTTCCTTATCGATATGCTTTGTTGGCGTAGCATAAGACAGTGTCGGTCTAAAGGAAGACGCATCCTGTCTCTGATTACCATTGCCCCCGCATCCTCTGGACGGCCCCAAGTTCACGTCATCGTGGCGTTCACCTCTACCGAGTGTTCTTTCGCGACGTATGCGCGAAGAAACTACGGCGAAGTTACGAATTGAACAAGAGATTCTCGTGCTCGCGGTATACGCTTGTCGGATTTGCACGCGCATGAACACCTCATACTACAGTACGCGGTGTACAAGACACGGATAATTCCTCCGCTATAATTCATCGCGAGAATAGGAAATGAACGGCTCTTCTCTCTGGCGTGGAGTAGCGTCTCTATTCATTTGCCGGTTCAATGAGTTAGCGTCGAGAGACCTCCCCAGAATCGCCGGAGGTGCGTTAGATTGTCGTATCTTTCAGGTGCACATGCGCATCCCTGTATCGCGCATAGTAATTATGATAATGTCGCGTGAGTCACGATTACAGGGACGCGGCAGCGAAATTAATAACGGAGATTCACGATATATCCGGGGACATGTCAATTGGAGACAATCGCGACGAGCAGGAAGCGACGTGGAACAGGTACTTGGATAACGCCAAGTATCCCTAGGAACGGGCGAGCTCACGCGAGCTAGCGATCAACGCGAACGACCGAAGTTCGTACTTTGCGTGGAACGGCTCAGCGTGCGGTCATATGACGTCGCCTCGGGCTCCGTGATTACTTATTAAACAAATTCACGCACGTATAAACCAACGAGCGTGAATATATCGGCGATGAGCTGCTAACAGCAGTGTTGCATGTGCATGCGATAGCGCGCGTAGAACTTTATTTCAAACAAACTTAAATTACATAATAGTTTTTTACATTTTGCAACAACAGCAGATTTAGCTTTGTTATTTCAGAGGTTATACGAAAAGTACGATTTTGCTGAAATGTCCAAAAATTTAACTAGATATAAATCTGAAAATAATTTTGTTAGGCTATAAAATAATTACGTAAGAAACTCAAGTATAATGAACAATGTTACAAAAAAATTTTGATATTCTAGCAGCCAGCTTGAGTATTCTGTATACATATAAGCAACATTCTATATTATTTTAATGATCTAATACAATTATTTTCAGATCTAGTTAAATTTTTAGATATTTTAGCAAAACCATTTTATATAAATGCGACATGAAGGAAAATCTGTTACACAAAGAAATCTGTTATAGAAAGAATTTGCTCAAAATTTAATTAGATATAAATCTAAAAATAATTTTATTGGCTTGAGACCTACATAATTATTTGGATAGTTCAACACAATTATTTTCAAAGCTGTATCTAGCTAAATTTTGATTTACCTATTTTAGCAAAATCATCTTTTCTATTCAGTATTCGCCAGGAAACAATAAAAAAAATTGTAATTAAGCATCTATATTTTTAAAATACCTATATTTTTAAAATAACACAAGATCTCTAATGATTTATATAAAATTTATACGTGAATTCGGTATTTTATTTTAAAAATTCCTAATATTTTACTCCTGTACATTTTATCAAATCCAAACTTTTGAATGAGTGTGTCCGCTGTTTATCACAACAGTTTGCACTGCAACATTATTCACACTTGCATTGTTCAAGCGTATCTTAGCAGCATGGTTCCTCTTGCAAACGGGCACCTAATAGTAACCTCGAGGTAATCCCGATGTATGCATCAGAAAGGCAGTATCTTTTCGCGGATCACGACGCAAACGAACGTTTATCGCGTGCCCGCGTGCGCCTTCGTGCATAATTCCGCGTACGAGAATCTCAATTATCCGGTACTTGCGCCTCGCTGTACTCGAGCGTTCTTGACAATGTATCAGTCCAAAAGAGCGTCTTTCCGGTGCTCTTTTTTTCTCTCTTGCCGAAGCCTTCAGACAAATACGCACGATATGCATTACTTTTTTCCGCGCGATGCACGCACATCCTCGAAAGTTTAAGTAAGAGCTCTTCTGAAAAAGCCACTTCCCAACTAGAGAGGTAAGATTGAATCGAAATATTTTCGCATGTGTTAATTCATACATAGAATTCATATATAGAATATATAACTGAAATAATTTAATTTAGAAATAACGTTTAATAAATATTTGAACAGTTTGTACACTAAAAAAATATTAAATTTTAATAAATATTTGTGTGTGTGTGTGTGTGTGTGTGTGTGTGTGTGTGTGTGTGTGTGTGTGTATGTGTGTGTGTGTGTGTGTGTGTGTGTGTGTGTGTGTGTGAATAGTCCATTTATTAATATAAATATATATTTATTTGATACAAAAATTATTGATTTGATTTAATTATCGTTCTTTATTGAGTAAATATTTATTTACTGTAAGTAAATGTTTACTTATTGTTAATTCTATTCAAAGAAATATTTATTAATATTTTTATTAAATTTTTTCAGTGTAAATATTTGAAATTCATGCTAGAATTATTATCATTTTGTGATGTAATAAATCAGATATATATGTGCTTGAATATCATATGCAAGTTTATGCAGAGATAATACTTTCGTTAGCAATCAACTTGAAAACTAATAATATTTCTGAACCAGTCATCGTTCATCTGTGCATTCATCAGATTGTCCACTCAAACATGCTTCATTAAGTCTCGATAGCGAATAGCAAACAGTTTCCTCGAGAAATCTATTCTAATAATCTAATCCTTCCAAATCTATTGCTGTACGTTGTTACGAAACAACTTGCAAAGTTTGATCCATCTCTAGTACGTATTTCTCTAGTAGTAATATACATCTCTGGAACGCGAACACCGTTCCCGACGGATGATGCTACGGAGTGATCGTCCGGAGCACTATCTCTCTTTCCCGGCCGCCGCGCTAGTTAGCCGCAGGCTACTTCTTCCAGGTGCATGCATGTATCTTGCCGTGCCTCCCATACAGTCATTACGAATACTTGCATCAATCCACCACACGTGTGAGTGTGCATGCGTACGTGCATGCGTATGAACGCCTAGCTACCTCGCCTAGTCGTCGATGCGTGACTGCGTCGGAGGAGAGCAGTCTGCTAGAATTATTATGCAAGCTCGTCGTACTCTCAAGCTGTCGGTGCTTCGGGTTCCGGGTCCGATTGTTCGTTCGGTGCGGCACGCTTCTTGGCACCTGATGTTAATGGTAAACGTTAATGGCGCGTTAACATGCGTGGTATTTCTGCTCGTTTGTTCACTTATTACAGTATATAATTATTTGTTACTCTGCATTGCACGTCTCTCGCTGTAATATAATTACTATTAACATTATTCAATTGTCTAATAATCAAACATTCCCATTTCCATGTAATTTTCATGTAAATCTTATTTATATGCAATAAATTAAATTAAATTTTCTTAACAAAATCTTTTCAGATTTACGTCATTGCTATTAATTGCGTGGCACAGCAAAATGTTATAATGCCAAAATATGGAAACTATTGTAGGGATTGTAAATACAGAATATTTTCATTATACTAATATTCGGCATGGAAAGTGTTACTACAAGCGAAGAAAAATAAATAGCACTTCAAAATTCTTAGTTCATTGTAACATTGTTGTTTCTGTACTTGAACTTACAACGTCTTGAAATTTTAACTTTAACACATTTTTTATGTATAAAATTACAATTACTTAATTAAAAATTTTTGCAGAGACTGATTGCTCACACGTTTAGTTATTTTTGTCAAATTTTTGGAATAACAGTTTTCAAGAAAATAAGTTTTTCCTTTCTTCTGAAAAATTTAAAAAATGGCACTTATTACAACGTTTTGCTTTGACATGCCTTAAATATAGACATCTCATCTACGAGCATAAATTCAATGAAATGTCGCAATCGCGATTAAAAGGTAAATTTCAATTGCTACAGATTACGTAGTTACGAAAAATGTTGCCAATATGCATGTTCTATTAATTTCAATTTCTATTCCTCCTGAATGCAGTGTCACTATACCTGCGCCAGCAAAAGAAAATCACTCGTCATGAGTTTGTTACACTGATGAAGAATCGGTGGGCATTATACGCATATGCGAAGCGTTTCTCTGTTAGTGCATCGCGTGCAATTTGTCATTACACGTGTCATCCTGCCGGTGAAACCGCCGGGCAAAAACCGCGTCCTTCGGGGTGGCGATCTTTCGTGCTCTCTCGACAGCGCGCGATGAAAGGGGCTTCATTATTCATCGGTTCGGCGAGCTATGGGCGGTGTATACTTAACGTTTATACGAAGAGAAGCTCGACGTCTCTCGGTGAGAGTTCCGCTAAGTATAATATCATTTCGCTTACGCAAGCGCACCTACGCAAGCAGCTAACACGGGCACGTTTCGTTACGTCGGTATTGCGATCGAATCATTATGCTTTCTCTCTTTCTCTTTCAAACAATTGTCGAGAAGGTCCAAACAACATTGAGTTTCGTTCGAAGTCATTTCAGCGATACCATCGAGAACTCAAACGATACTTCAAGATAAGGTAATCGAGATTCTATCGCATTAGACGTCGATAGCTTCCGCTTGATGTTATTTTTAGATATGCCGATAATAGACCTCCTCTCGCAATAGCATCGATATATTATTGTTACTATGTATGGAATATTGATGGTATTACTAATCATGCGAGAATATCGATAAATTGCCAAACGTGAAAGAATCATAGGCATTAAACCTAGTTATATCGAGGGATTTGCTACAGCTACAGATACCATCATGAGAAGCTACTTCATATCATACAAAATCACATTTCCTGGTATCAAACTTTTCTCTCTGTCTCTGTTTTTTCTCTCTGTTCTTCCCTCGATATCGATATAGTTTATAAACAAACATCATGTTATTATGTTAATACGCAAAGATTATATTCTCCTTCTTTACTTTTAATAGAAAGCAATTTCTAATATCGCTAATAAAATGACCGCTTTCTTCCTTCCTCTTTCATTATGTGCCATCCGCCACTTAATAATATCAGTAAATATCGATTATATATATATATATATATATATATATATATATATATAT
>NW_012130085.1:466120-469295 GCF_000143395.1 Atta cephalotes
ACGCGCATGCGCACGTGTGTGTGTGTGTGTGTGTGTGTGTGTGTGTGTGTGTCGAATGCATCTACTGTAATCTACCAATTGCATAATACGATGTAATTACACAAGATTCAGAGTGAGAATTTTAATACATTCGTGTATGCTGCGAAAACGCGTGATACCGGAATAGATCATTCATTAAGAAATAATTACATGCCGATCTTACAGATGTGTATTTCCTTCCTTATATTAAATTTATTTCTCTCTCCGCACACCATTACATGATTTGTAAACGTCAGATAGAACTGAAGAGCAAACATCTTTCTAATTATATAGTTATATCAAAATGTAACAAAAGATATTATTATTCTTTTTTAAAAATTTTTATTTTTTTAACATATCTAAATAATAATTTCAAGAGTTTTGCATGTAAATTAGATGAAAATGTATACTCCAGTGAGGATATGTCACAATGTATAGAAGAATATTAGATTCGTAAATAAAAAAGAACATACATATCTATCAGGAACCATAGATCTCCTTGCATAAATATAAGTGTAGTGAGTATAAATTTCCATTTAAAAAGATGTGATTGCGCCTTTGTATGATGTCGCTCATACCAAAATTATATGTGTAATGTGACGGTAGAATAAAGTTCCCCTTCAATAAGAATAACAAAGCGATCAGTAATAAGATATTAATATAATAATCCATGAAGAAATTTTCCGATTGGAAACGATTAAGAAATAATAATATTGACTAAAGTGTTTAAATCTTTCAAAGTGTTTCAGAAATAAAACGATCATATGTTATCTATCTTGACAGTTTGTCGATAATGCAAGAATCTTTGCTAAAAGAACCATCGTCTGATAATATCAGACTTCATTGTGCGTTGTTGTTAGGAAAGACGAAAATGTAGCATTATTGCATTGTCCATGTGTACGGAGCAGCGCATCAATGCCATACAGAGCGTCATCGTAATATTTCAAAAGAGCCGTCATCCTTCGAGCTCAGCAGCGAAAGCTATTCAAAGCGCCGGGATGAAAAATGAACAGTCCATCTGATGTTAAGGCTATATACCTTCATCTTCCCATAAGATCAAATTAGTTGAGATTATCAAGAAGTAAATTGATTTTCAGTAATCACATTTTAACACAAACAGGTTATAATGTTGCTGTTTATTATGGCTACAATAAACAGTTATAAGAAATGACTCATCAGATGAATGTACATACATAAAACATTTATCAGAAAAGTAAAGTGCAGAAAAAGATTTTAACATAAGAGTAAGAAAAAGATTAAAGAATTGTAGGTGCATCATCGTACTAAAAGTGATACAAAAGTACAAAAAGTCGAACATTTCTATTTCCTTAAACGTTCCTCTTCAATAATCCAAGAAAAAATTTTTTAATTGAGAATTTTAACAGACATTAATGACAACGTAAGAACTTTCGAGGAGATGCAACAACTGTTTTAATAGAGAAAGTGATTTTCTCCTACATTTAATTATTCATCTTAGAACAGAACAGGTCTATAAAGACATTATTAGCTACCGCGGTTAGTCATAAGAGCCTCCGAGATTCTGACGATTCCAAGTGTCGAGAAGCTACGAAACGGAGGCGAGAAAGCGGCGGCGGGATTGACAGCATGGAGAAATACCTGTAAAAACGAAAGCGGCGGCCGGAAATTTAATCAAGTGAGTTGATAGCGAAGGTCCTACCGCCGATGGCCCATCCGGTGGTAGAGAACTTGGCAGCACGCGCTAAATTACAGGTTTGAAAGGCTCTGGAAGAAATCGCTGTCTTCCCTGTGCGCAGCGCGCGTGTACTCTCGCACGAATTATCGGCCGTGCGATCGAGTCGTTGATCGCCGTGGTCGCCAATCAGAGGCAGTTTTCTAACGACAATGAAAGTGCTCGCTCGCCGAGCGATTTTCGTGCGGAAACCGCCGCGGAAGGAATCGTCTGTGAAGGTTGACGATACGCAATTGACCCCCCAAGGGCATTGCAATCCGCGCAAATTTATCGAGAATTTAACTAGACTTAGGAAAACTCGGAATCGAGAATTTATAGCGTGTAATAGCAAAAATATTTAGCCACACGGAAACTTTATCATTAATTTTTGCTTTCACTTAAATTCATCTACTTATAAGATTGATATCAATTGTGCTGGAGTAATTTTAGACTTATTGTAATATGCACGCAATTGTAAAAACAAACACCAACAATATGCGTATTTTACAATAACTTTAATAATCAGAAAAATTATTCTACCGTAATATCAACACGTGTACGTGTGTATCATAATTTACTTAATTGAATAAATTTTCTTCAGTTAGTATTAGCAATCCAGAGTGTAAATTTCTTCGCAAAGCTTTTTTAATAAAGTTTCATACCTGCAGTTATCGAGACATAATTCAATATGAAAGATGTGACAAAATATATGATCCATAAACTTTCACGCAAAATTCTGCTAGAACATACATCTGGGAACTGTCTTTTTTTTGGCAAGGAGGAAAGAGAAAGAAATATATAAATACCTGACGACGGAATAACTTTTGATGGTATCGATTTCAATCCCGCACGTGCAACATATAATTTGCAGGACATATATACGAACATATGACGTTAATAATAATGTTACGACACATCGAGGTATCGATCCGAGATCAAATTGATGCGATTATCATCAATTATCTCGCTCTGCTCCAAATGTGGTGTTCGATCTCGCAGTACGGACACATCAAAAGACAGAAGTTGACGTTTGATCTTTCGCTTCTGAAAAACGTGAGAGGCCGCAATCAGTTCTGGTGGGCTACGAACAATCGCGTGGGAACTCATTGGTTCTGTTCACCCGCTCTTCCGCCCCTCTTGGAAAATTAAACTTCTACGACGCAGATGAATAGAATCGTTAAGCGAGTCGCACGCGCAGCTCGTTCTCCTTAATAATCGATCTGTAAAATATGATAAGAACACCGATAACAAATGGACGTTTTATATATATCGGGACGGATCGAGATCTTCTGGATTTTTTTTTTGCCTATTAATGCCTTTGTCGGTTCAGAGATCTTCACACAATAGTAATTGTTGTTGAATTACAAACAGATAAAAATCGAATTAAGCTATCTATAATTAACTGACCAAAATTTATATTTAATTCAACGTGAAGTTAATTCGGCTTTTTCAATCTCTCTCTCTCTC
>NW_012130085.1:469315-470425 GCF_000143395.1 Atta cephalotes
ATATATATATATATATATATATATATATATATATATATATGCATACATAGACAATTTACGATCGAATTTGCAGAAAACGGCATTTTAATTCATACTTCTTTGTCATTATCGGTTGATTTACGAGAGAATCGGTGAGCGACAATCGGTGCGTCGGTTTACGAGCGATAATCATGGTACTTACACATAGCAATGCTGTTGATCGTCGAACCAATGCTCCAGTAAATATTACCCTTTTTTTATACGCTCATCGAGCGGCGAGTGTGTTATGCGCAAATGTATTATTACATTGCCGATTAAAGATTTACGTCTGCCGGCAAGACGATAAATTTACATAGGACCAAAGACATCCTGTAACGCCTTACTCAGATTACAGCACTTGTTTTATGCACATTAGAAAGCATAAATAGTAATTTACGAACTATTCGGAAAAATATCCGTTGAAACATGATAAAAACTTTCACTACGACGACGGTGAGTTGTGAAAAAATAAATTATAAACTAAATTATAAAATATAAACATAATAAAATAATCTCATTGTGAAATAAAATAATTTCAAATTTATTGCATTTATCTTTATTTATTATCATATTATTTATGCGGATATATTAAACCGAAATTTAATTTTGCAAAAAAATTGGAGAAAATAAAGGAAATAATCTTGTATAAGCAAATGTAAAAAGTTAGTAATATCCTATTGACTTTTAATGAATTAAATTTATTTTAATTATTTTTATCTTTTATAAATATATTATATAATAGTCTATAAAGTATTAATCATTACGCTTCGTTGTTTTTAAAATTTGTTGGTAAAGATAATTCAGAGAATCCCGCCGCACTGAATCGAATTTCAATATCAAGTACTAAGAAAAGAAGAGATGGAAACACAATCGGTAGTCTACATTTGTTTTTACGCGACTTTCATAACGCGTCTGGTTAATCGGCTTAATAATTGCATTCCTTATACATTCGTGAGGATAATTGTTTTTGCATAATCGAGATGACTCCGTCTCTCGCGGCGCGTCCGTTTGATGTACAATAGAAATTGGTGTGACGAGCACGCGCATGCGCACGTGTGTGTGTGTGTGTGTGTGTGTGTGTGTGTGTGTGTA
>NW_012130085.1:472956-477683 GCF_000143395.1 Atta cephalotes
TCTCTCTTTCTCTCTCTCACAACCTTTCGAAGATAATCAATATAATTAATGGTACGATATCGTAATGCTGTAGGAAATAACTCCAGGAAGTAACGATCAATTTTGCTTCAATTGCACCGAGATCGTCCGAAAGCACGAACCATATCATGCGCCTTATTTTCGGAATCACTGATCTGTGTGTGTATTCCATAATAATTTCTCAACAAGCTTATGTTTACGAATAATCGCCCGGTGATTGCAAAACAGCTGCGTGAATATGTATGCAATATAATGCAAAAATATCGCTGAAAAAATTATTATAGATTCAAGGATACCTTCCATTTAATGACACAAATATCGTTCAGTCTTAGTTATTCATAGCAAAGAAAGAAAACGATATTTGTGTCGACTTGTGTCATTGAGGCCCGACTTAAACTCTCTCCCTCTCTCTCAACTTTAAAAAGAGAAAGAGTTTTAAGCCTCGTTTAAAATCAAAGTTGGTGCAATCGGATCTAAATGGAAGGCACCCAAAATAGACAGGAATCCTCACGTTTATCGCAGCATCGCACAGTGTAGGACGTGGAGAAAGTTATTGTCATGCATCGACAGCAAAATAAGACGAAATAAGCATAGTCCATTAACCTTCGACCGTTCGTCAGTAATTATTATTCTCCCGTAAGATAGTAAGATGGTATTACCGAGTTAATAATACGAAGAGAATCATGCGTTTCCTCACCTCGTGCGACTCCTCAAGAGCAAGAGACAACAATCGCGGCGAGATAGAAAGTACAATGAAAGGACTCGTGCAGGTAACGTGGGAAGATAATGAATTTCTTGCAAATCTTCTGCATTCCGAGGACATCACTTCCCCTTACCGTGAATTTCTCTGGGTATTCCCAACATCGTTTAAGCGATATCTCGAACATGGTGTGCACGCTAAGCATAATAATCCATTATTCGTAATAGAACCGGCCGAAGATAGCGCAAATGACGACACATCAATGATGGCATGTGCTGTATTTATTGGCCGGTAAACGCGAGAGAGTTGCAAAATGCACGAGCGCATAGTTGCATCGAGAGCACCTTCGAAAGTAGATCCATTATTCGCTTCGTTATCCCGTTTTATGCTAACCGCCCTCAAGGCGTTTATGACGCCCAGTCTCTACAAAAGAACGTCGCTCGCAATTTTCGACGGATAGAAAAGCTATTTTAAGAAATACATGACGTAAAATACGAGCGCGTACGCGGGCACAGTGCTCGTAAAATACAAGGAAAAATTAATAGTTGGCAATGCTTCGAAGCCGAATAAATTTTATGTTGCGCATGCTTTAGATGTGAACTCTCTATTTTAAAATTTATTATTGATGCAAATCAAAAAATGTCGAATATATAAAACATAACATTTTCAGAATTTCTTCATCGAATGAGATAAATCGACCTCGATTGAATATTAAACGATTCTTATATACGATCATAATATTTGATATTGCACAATATTATTGATCGTAGAGACTGTGTTGAAGTTTGTTTTGAATATCTAAACCGTGATCAGACAAGAGATCAAGATTGAGAGATTAAACTTGAGGAATTTAACCAATCAGAAAAAAGAAAATAAATCTCAAGTTTAATGAACTTTGCTTTGATTGAATTTCAATCCAATCTCAATCTTAATCTGATCATGGCTTAAGGAGACATCAATAATATCGTAAAATAATTGTATAATAATGTTAATATAGATATTAATAGTCTAGAAGGCTGTTTTACAAAGCTGACCGTAGCATATTTTCGCGGGTTAATCTTTTCGATCCGAAAATGGATCTCGTCGGAAAGACAACCACGGAATTTACGTAATGTCATCATTCATGGATATGAACCTTTGCGCAATGGACGGAGAGGAAGGATGGCGAACAAATTATATAAAAGGACCACACACGATGCGCAAGAGGGGGCAAGTCGCCGCGGACCGCGCGAGCATGTGGCGCGGACGAAATATATATGACTTCGCCATGACTATGCCAGGGGATTTACCTTTACGTCGAGCTTTGAATCGCTCGTTTAGGATGAAAAGGATCGGTGGCTCGATGGCCTCGGCCACGTGGGTGGTGCCGCGAGGATGTAGGAACCGGCAACGATCTCGCACGCGCGCGGGGTTTTGGAGATTCGTCCAGATTCAACTCGGGCCCGCATTTTCTCGATTGTGGGACGATTCATTTAATCCTTTCAAACACAGCGATTGCGGAATACAATTTTAATTTACATTTCACGCGCAACGAGCTTATGTTTTTCCTACCGTAATTTCGTTACATATGTATATATAAGCCACTCGTAAAGCATTTAATATTTTTCCGCTCACGCGGAAAAAATAACAATTGTTTATGTAACTGCCATGGCGTAGCTCAAAATAGATGAATGAAAAGGTTAATTTCAAATGCAAGAGTGTATTTGCCATCCGAGACACGCGTATATCCGCGAAAGTGAATATGGGAGAAAAAGCGTCGTAAGTCAGATTTGATTAATGAGCCCCACTGTCTGATACTGTAATTTCGTAAGATTAATTATTTTCAAGCGTATAATATTCCCGTTTACGTTGATTACGTGTATTGCGTTTGTTTTAATGCACCGTGTATGTAATCTACGCACTCCAGAAAGTCCATACATAAAGATGAGCAAATTTTCTTTTCTTTTGTGTCCCCATCGATGATTAATAGTGATAAATATATAATAATTAAGAAAACATGCATAAAAAGAGAGTAAAATTAATCTAACTTATGCGACGGAGATCACAAGTGAATCTAAAAGTATTAAAAACACTAATGGATCCGACAAGTTCAAATATTCTAATCTAAATGTTATATATTTGAGAAACACATTCATTAAAGATCACAAATTAAAGATGTATCAGATGTATAGTTTGCAAAAATGACTGAAGTTGGAAATGCTTAACTTTTCGTTTAAAAATAATTATACCTATAGAATATTATATACCTACATGTGAAACAAATTCAATAAGATCAATATTTATTTAACAAACGCAACTTTACAATTTAAATAAAATTTTCTCATTTTATCATAGTTATTTTTTAAAAAGATGTTTCTATTGAAATAATTTTTTATTATCAGGTTTAAAATCGCCATCGAACTTTTTGTATTACTTTCAAATACAATATAGATAAAGCTGTAATTTTTTCATTTTTGTTAAAAATACGTGCAATATCTTTAAAAATATCTGTAAAAATTCTTCTTAAAAATCAATATTTTTTTCTTCAACATAAGCGACTAAAAAAAATTTTAAATAATGTTTCTATTACATCATTCACGAAAATGTCACATAAATAAAGAAGTTAAAATGTCTAAAGTCTTTGAGAGCCGAGTAGAGAAGAGTCGTTCACTGGTGAAACTTCGGCGCGACGCATAAAAATTTGCTGATATCGCCTCGAGATCCGATGGTGCGATCGGCTGAGCCATAATTTTCGTCCCGTCGAGGGAAGCGGACTGAAGGCGGTCTTCTCGTCGCACGCGGCGACGCGCGTCACACAACTCACATCCGTTCCTCTCGAGCATATTTGTGCGCGGGAAAGCACGAGATTTCGCCGATTGGTCAATAGATCGATCTATCGCGTCCCTCGCGAAAATGCAATTACATTTACTCGCGCGCGAAATTTCTCTTCCGGCCACCGTCGCCGTTTTGCAGCCCCTTAGGGCTCTACCTTTCTCGTTCTTTCCCTTTCTCTATTGGCGAGCAACTATCTGCCAACAACTAACGTACATAGTCATACTTGCAATATACATAATAATTACTGTATTAGAATTTGATTGCACGGTGCAGCGCCGGTGAGCGAGAAGATTGTGGTCGTTACGTTGCTGTGTCGAACGTGGAATCACGGTTGGAAAATGATGACAATCCTCCATGGCCAGTCGTATTATATTATTCATTATTAACGCTGATAAATACTACTTATTTTATAGCTCAGTATATATGCACTGTTATTATTGTTCGACCATTAAAACATATATAAAAGACATTTAAAAGACATTATCAAGACCGTATCATTTTGTTTTTTATTTTCTTTCAAGCTATTTCTTTATAATTTCCTTTTCGTTCTTAATTTTTATGTTAATATTAGCCAGTAAAAATGTAATTCAAAATTATTAAATGTATCTATTATTAAAATCACATCATTACAATTTATATATATTACGATTATAATCCAATGTATATATTCGCCATTTCTTAATTATGAACAACTTCTAATAAAATTTTCCCGACGACAAGAAAGTTACGATTTTCAAGGTTGTCTAGATGTTATCACGAAGAATACCGGAAGAACCACAGGCTGTAGTTGAAAAGCAAATAAGAAAAGTCGCAATAGAATTTACACATGGTTAAAGTTTCACGACACTGTTAAGCAATCCTAGATATATATTCCACATCGCATTGGCATTCCGAAACCGAAGGACATCAAACTGATAATGGCCGATTGGCAATGACAGGTTTTTAGCGAATGCCGAGTATAATAATTACAGATAAAACTCGTCAAAAAATAACATCTTTAACCATAAATATCTTTTTAAAAATTTGGGTTTTCACACACACACACACACACACACACACACACACACACACACACACACACACACACACACACACACACACACACACACACACACACACACACACACACACACACACACACACACACACACACACACACAACTACAACANANANACACANACACANANANANANA
>NW_012130085.1:477703-493733 GCF_000143395.1 Atta cephalotes
AGTACGACGAGTATAATTAAATTAACAATAAACTAACGTACTAAACTAAACTAAACAAATAACTACTAACTAATATTAATTTAAGTTTAAGTTTACGTTACTACACACACACACACACACACACACACACACACACACATACACACACACACACACACACACACACACACACACACACACACACACAGAGAGAGAACAGTCCCGCCTTTTACAAGGTTCGCCATTGTCAGTCGAATTTTCAAAATGCATCCCGAATATTTAAAACAAATATCCAAAAGCCCTGGCTCTCTTCCGTGACATATACCTTTCCGCCTACTTCTCGTACGTGCGTGTAAATTTATTATCCGAGATCCTCCTCGCATACGAGCCACGAGCGAGAGGTGGGGACAGACACCAGCCAGCTATATCCACCCACCTACCGTCGGCACGATGCAATGCATGCATGCATGCATGCGTGCATGCATCGCATCCGTTGTACTCATCCATGCACGCATGCATATTTATACTTGAGACCGTGCGACGAAGTGCATTACGCTTCTAATTGAATACCGGCCACTACTCGGAAGAATGTTCCCGCCAGCCTCCATTGGCGTCTACTACGCTCCCGGGATCCCTACGTATCATACACGATACACAGGGCATTGTTGATTTTATGCATGCGTAACGGACAACTCATTTGTAGCACGGCGATTACATCGACGTTATTCCCGCTCCAGAGTCCCGTGGCTGCCCGATAACGCGCGCGATTATGCGCGTGAAATTCAATTCCTCCACACCGCTCTTTTGATATTCCATTTTAATTGAAAACGCGCCATGACCGTGTACCGTTCGTTATCTGTATAATAAGCCGCGCAGTCGGACCCGCGTACAGTATTCGCACATCAGTAGTGGCGTGGTAACGAGTGTATTTATGAAAATGCTTCTATCCTGTGCGAGCATCCAAGTCGGATTCAGATGAGACGAGGGAATGCGAACAAACACGAGTGAGCAACTTGCTTCAATGAGTCGCTGACTCATTGAAGTAAGTTGTTCACTTAATTGCGATTGTTCGTGCTCGTTTGCTTGATCTGGATCCCACTTTAATCCTTGGTTGCTATATAATATACACGTGTTGTCGCGCGTTAATGTTTCTATACATTATTCTCTAAATTTTTTGGAATGTAATTTCACTCTGGAAAGTAAAAATTGAGCCTTGAAAAAGACTGGTTCAATTTTCAATTTTTTAAAAGTGAGAAATTGACAACAAAGGATTCTTAATTTCAAAAACAATATATAAAGAATATATAAGATACATAAGAGTCGAATTTAAAAATTATAGAACGTGAAAATTCCGACAAAAATTATAATACTCTGTAATTAATTAAACAAATAGATACATATTTTTAATTTAACTCTTGTATGCCCTGTATATTCTTTATATTATTTTTAAAAGTGAGATTTCACTCTTCAGAGTGAGAGTCATTCTAAAAAAGTTTTAGAAAGTACCCTAATTAAATGCTTTTTTCAAATATCGATTTCACATTATTTTTCGTTTTCAATTATTTGGACTTGTAATTTTTTGTATTCTGATAATTTTACGTTTCATATTAATAATGCAAAGTCGATAATTTCGTCATCGTGCATTGCGGATAATAAGCAATTTAAAGTGTCGAAAAAAATCTATTCGTGGCAATAAGAACACTTCCGCCACAGGCACGAGCGAGGCAACGAACGCCGATGCCCACACCACGCGGGTAAACGTACCTTTAATCGGTATACAACACTTGCAATCTGTAAAGAAATCTAAAACCAGCCGGAAGGGGAATCCGATGCGCGATGAGCTGATGGCGAGCAGGCGTATCTCCTCACGCGCGCATTCGCGACTCATCGCCGCGCGCTGTACTATTAGAATCGCATCAGACGAGAATACGACGCCACCGGTATGGTGGAATGAATCACGCCCCGCGACCTTAAAAAAAAGATTAACGGCCGAAACAATTTCTTAATTGTTTCAAAGCTTGCGCGCGCCAGTTATCTACCTGAGACTCCCAACACGTTTTCCTACTCGAACTTGCCGCTAATTATCATCTGCGAGGTATATTGTACGAGCTAACTGCGATAGTCACGATCGGAGTTTAATCGTTAAGATAAATTCTGTCTGCCTCTTTTATGTTGAGATTGTTACCCAACAACATTAATTACTCTGCGCTAATTCCGGACAGATTTGGCCTAAAGCGCCACACTCTGATTCTTGTAATTATCCGTTTAAACGTAATTAATATTATTGCACTATATTCGCTATACGAACTATAAAATTTTTAATTAAATATTTATGTACATTTACGGTACTCATTTTTATATTTTTTATATATGTACATAATATTTTTTTTCATTTACATGCGTGCGTTAGTCATAAAAATTTTATGAAACTGTTATAAATTTGTATTAAAAAAAACTAGGTTTTAGCATTATTAATTTCTATTAATATCTTTTTATACACATACACACAGTTATGTTTAATAATTTTTCCCAATCTTCGTGTAGTTGTATTATTTACGTTTGAATATCTAAAGCCTATTTTATTGCGCGGAACTTTTTAAATTAACCAGAGGAAATGCTTCGCCATAATTTCCTGATTATCTTTAATGTATGGCATTCTCGGAGAAACGCCTTCTTTCAATGTTTGTTGCTTTCTCACGACAGGCATAATTTTTTTATGAAATGTTTACGTATGCAAATTTCTATACTTTGCAAGTTGAGAAAGTTCAATGATTTCTCTCTTTTTGCATTAATTTATCACAAAATTAAATACGATTAGGCGAATTTACCTCTCAGAAATGTGCATAATTCGCGTGCAATCAAAGAAATATAAGAGGATGATTTTCATTTTTTTTTAATCTTTTGCATTTTTTTTTAACCATTCGAAGATGCAACAGAGCGTGTACTTGCACACATAGCATTGTGTCGTCTTAGCGGTACTTCAAGAAAATGAGGGGCACACGTAGTTACCGATCGTTCACCAACGATCGTATAACGAAGCAGAAAATATGTTAAAATTGGCGAGAGAAATCACTGACCTACGTCCTACGGCATTACATAGAAAATGTCCTGTTTTCCTTCATCATGTGACTTACCCTGAAAAATTATATCTTCTCTTTAAAATAATCGCGACTCAACGATTACTACTCTTACCTCTCTTATAGTTTCTTTTATGCCCGTGGCCCTGACCGTTATTTATCTCCATTTTCCCATAACGTGGACATTAAATATGCCGCTTAGCAATTTTTTAATGTTTTGCACACAAACTATATTTTATTTTTATTTATAAAAATTATTTATAAAAATGATGCAGATATTCTAATCAAATTTTCAAATCAAAAGCAATCATAGAATCACGCAGAGACTTCATGTATGTATTAGTTTTTAATCTAAGATAAGATATAAATCAACGCAGCTGATCATTAAAAATTAATATCGTATGAGTCGAGCGAGTCATATTGAAAATAAAAATATTATAGGAAAACGAGACACCCATATATGTGTTATCAAATTAAAATATATATTTACATAAGCATTTTCCATTTCACCGACTACTACTGTCCTTGCAATCGTCTGCAAAAAAGTATCATTGAAGCATTAATTATCGTTAATATATGAGACGTTACCGCGAAACGGCCATGCGATTAACATGTTCGACCATGAAGATGAAGCTTCTACGAAGACTTCCGTTAACGAAGGATGTCCGTTAGAGACAAAGCGTTGATCGTCTAAGTACGATATAATCATCAGTGGACAGGAAATTGTCCGTCTCTTCTCAGAAAACAATGATGAATTGTGAATACATTTCGTCTAAATCTTACATATATAATATTATCTATGTAATCATTTGTTCTAAGCTTCATCATATGAATTATTAATATATCAGAAATCAGAAACAAATAAATATTAAAATATTAGAAATAAATAATTAAAATACTCTTTTGTTTTCTTTTTTACTTTCACGTTTTCTGAAATAAATTATTATCTCACAAGGCACATATCTTGATGGCATAATTCTTCTTCATAACATAAGCGAGAAAAAATTCCAAGTTATGACTCTCGTAGAGGGTCAAGTCACAAGCGATGTTACAAGCTTCGCAAGATAATTTTGCGATCTACCGGATCGGTCCGTCATAATGGCGTCCAAGTGGTTTGTATAAATCACGCGTCGGCGGTTATGTGTTTGTTCATTAGTTTCTTTCCGACGGCATGTGCATCGTGCACGATTATCTGAGCGATTAATCTCGCCGTCGGTCACAGCCGTGAATCCCCCCGCGGCACTGAGATTTCCGACATCCATTTCGCTCGAGCGAGAACAACCAATGTTGTCCCGTGTCTTGGAGGCAGGAGGAAGAGAATTTTGTGAGATATAGAGCATTCGTCACCTCGAACATTCTTCAAAGTTGCAAAACGAGTCATTCTCATTTATATTATTTCTGATATATCAATACGTTGCTACAAAGTACGTAATTAAAAAGCCTAATCAACATGAGGTGAAGACGGACAATTTATAGATCACCTGTCCGAGATACAATCGTCAGGATCGGAAATTCATTCGTTTCGCATCCAATGAGGAAACTTTTCATTGAACGGATTTTCGATTTATACGATTTCCTCGTCCGACAAGAGCGGTGATCATGAGTCCTGATAATACTACGGGCGGTGCTGGGTTAATGAATATTGCAGATAAGATCTGCGTTCGTTGTAACAGTATTTAATCGTTCAATGCACTCGGTCGTAATAAATTTTGCGCTATGCGGGTGTTCAACAGCGTTTAGCGAGAAATATGGTACGATATCATAGTATACGCGCCATTGGTCTCCTCATGGGTGAATTGCGGGCAACCGAATTCACATTAATATGCTAATGTCAATACAGAGATCGATATCTTTACCGCCTATATTTTAACGAGTCATTCACAGTCTGCGAGTTCGCGTGATTCTCAGCCCGCGCTGTACGCGATTCTCAGGGAACAGATGAATGGCGCCACTCCTCTAACAACAGTGTACAACCTCCGCTAATTACTCGACGAAATGAACGAGCCCTCTTCAAGCCTTATCTCCTTCGAAGTATCATACCCGTATGAGTCTCCATCGAATGCCGCAAGAAATCGGCCCTTTCCGCATCGATGTCGCAAAAAAGACGTTACCCGTTAAGGGGCACTTTAAACTGATTCATTGTCGCGCATTTGTTTCAGTGGAAAAGTTAATAAGCTCCCTGCGAACGTGCGCGCGCACGGATAAATAATGTAATTATTATTCCTAACGTAACAGTATTGTCCCTCTCCGTCGCACACATCTCGTTCTCCTAAGACAGATCGCCACTGTAACTTGTTTTTATCTCATTATTTCAACCAGAGATTGTGTATTCTTATACTTGAATAATACGCGATAAAACGGCGACTCGACAATAATCGATGCTCCCTTCTTAGGTGATGATTGCTTGATATATAAATTCAGGAACGAAAAAAATACATCCCGTAAGTCACAATTAACTCGCGAATAATAATTCGAGTTCTTCGCAAACGTCCACTGAAGAAATATCATACTAACGAAACCGACAATTGAGAATTCTGATCCGGCGAATTTCGTGGATGCGATTAATATATATATATATATCAATATGACAATTATTTAAAGCTGAAAAGAAACGATAATAAGGAGAAACGGAGGGACGAGATAGCGATCGGTCCTCGGATGCTTTCTACAAATTTATCATCGCCTCAGGACAGGCACCTGAACGTGTATTCAATTGCCGTTGCCGGCTTATTCGTCTCTCTTGTTAATCCTGGCTCGATCGTTTGTTACTTTCTTAATTCGTAATCTGCGGCCAATTATTCTCGGCATTATGCTCTATGCCCATCCCGATTAAGTCAGCAGTAGTCGGTCTTGATATATTTGCAATTACAGATGGCGAGAACGATATGCAGAAAGCCACGGATGAAACTTGTTGAAACTCCAATATTACTTATAAACTATTAACATAGAGAATGTCATACGAGAACATAAAAATCTGTGGACACAATTTTAAAATTATTTTGCTAAATATTGAAATTGATAGATGATTTTGTTGAAATATTTAGAAAGCTAGATATAGATCTAAAAATAGTTATGTTAAACCATCTAAATAATATGTTGACCATAATATGTTGACCATTTAAATAATTATATTAAACGCTCAAGCTAATTGCTAAAAGTTTTTGTGATCAAGCCTGAACGTTCTTTATTACATTAATTCAACATAATTCCAATATATTTCCAGATCCATATTTAGTCTAATTTTTGCATTATGTACTCGCAAAACTTCTTGATCAAACTTTGAAATAAAGCAGAACTTTAATATCTATATTTTTTTAAAGCATCGTAGTTCATACAATCTTTCGACTTGAATCTGTTATATGTAGATTTAATCTCAACCGAACCTAAGTTAAAAGATTTATCTTATATAATCTAATTCTAAAACTTATATATGACTTAAAATTTTCTATATATTTTTTCATATACGCAAGGAAATGTCGGATTAATAATGGCGCGATACGAAAAGAAGTTCAAGAAAGCGAGTCAACTAGAAAATTATATCCAACTTCCGTATTAAAGGAGTAACTCACGTAGTGATTGAATTACAATTATTAACAAAAACTTGCTAAGAGAATGTACGGATTATGGCATAAGACGATGATTAAAAATATGGAGCAAATTCCAGGATATAAACGATAGATGAACGAGAATTTTCCTTCCAAATCTTCGACTCGGCTCAGCTAAAATCGCTTTAAAGAGGCTTATATGCCAGTTAACGTATTAATCCATCGGTAGTTATTCTTGGCATTAGATGCCGGTGCGCTACGCGCGCGGTAAGCAGCTTAAATTGTCAAGCAGCGTTTCTCGTGTACTCTCAGAATGGATAGAACCAGTTTTCATAAAACTTCCCTCGCGTCGCAAGCGAATCGTTACAACCGCGAAACTCGCGCGACGCAGGTTTCTGAGAAATTCATTAGCGCCTTAATGAATTTCTGTGCGATGCACCATTGCACGAACACGTATATCGCAACGATGAATTAATTCAATCGTCTCGCATATATTGCTCGAGTTTCTGCGTGCGGGTTATAAATCAGTCATCTATAGAGATCGAGCTTATTTAAAATATATATTTTAAATAAAAAATATATATTTTTAATAAAAAAAATAAAAGAATTATTTATTATTTATTATTTTAAATAAGTTTCTGGAATCCATTTTATATTTTTTATTTTAAACAAGACGTATCAATCAGAGAGATCGGTCGTATGTATTTTAAATAAAAAAAAATAAAACAGTTATTTAGTATTTATTATTTTAAATAACTTCTTCTGATCTATTTCTTATTTAATATCTTGAAGTTTTTAATATCTTAAGTTTTTGAAATCTATTTTATATGCCCAGAAGAGGAAATATATTGATGAAAATCCGGTTATTTTAAGACTGACATAACAGACCGTAATAACGTAACGTCATCATGAACTCTCCGGATACATCTTCCTTAGATACCATAATCGTGTAGATGCCTATGGCGAAGTGTAAACAGCGGCTTTGTTGTTCTCTTCCGCAGAGTTCGTCCTCTGACGCGAACTCTGAACCATCAGGAAAGGTTGGCCGATAGCGAGGTAACTGTATGGGTCATCAGACAATTTTCATTCTTTCCGTCCTACGGTGTTTGAACGGTGCTTCTCAATAAAGCGTGCTCGTGTCACAAGTGGAAATAGATTGTGCTTGGCCACAGTGACGTAAACAAGTTCATAAGAATCTCTCTAACATTTATTATTGGATTTTACGGCTCTCAATAGACATATTTAATGATATAATATAGAGCGCAGAAATCCTGATCGGGTTGAATAAGATATCCGTTACAGAGAGAAAAAGAATGCTACAAGTACCACAATTCACACCCATTCTTATATTAAAACATTACGTTATTTTAACCTTTCGGTGCCACTCCCTACTTTTTTACTTCCATTTTTACGTACTTACCACTTCAGTATTATAAAAAATATTGTATAAAAATGAACACATTATTTAATTATTGAACAATTTTTTAATTACTTTAATTTTTTACTTACCTTCTGAAATTTCTTTTCATATCGCGTCATTAATTTGACGTTTCCAATATTTCTTCTTGTTATACATGAGAAAGCGTACAAATTTTTAGGTCATACATGATAGATTTTAGTACTATGTTACGTAAGATAAATTTTTCAATGTTCGTTGAGATTAACGTATAATATTTGAATCGAAAAATTGTATGAACTACAATGTTTTGAACAATTTTTTTTCAACTAAAATATTAAGACGTATAACGTTAACAAGCGAATGTGTGTATCTTTAATAATAAAAGTTATAGTGCAAAATAACAGAAATTTCAGATATATATGTTACTAAGAGTGGCATCGAAAGTTAAGAATAGTATTTTTTTTTTAAATAATGTAAATGTTTATATAACAGATTTTTTTTCTATCAATATGTTGTAACCAAGATAAATAATTTATAATTTAAATTTATAATTTAAAAAAACGAAATAATTACATCCTGCTGATTCAATCGACTGGCAAAGATAAATAATTTAATGATGGATAAAAGCGCGTTTAATTTTAAATATAGGTACACTATGTACAAATCAACGTAAATATTACCTTCGAAATCGATTTAATAAAGCAACTCTCGTGCAGATTTAATGTAAAACAAGCATCGCATTACAGTGCCTGTTCTGCTATAATTAATCGCTCTTGTTAATTACCGATTGATAAGCAGTTACATTTAAACGCAGGCTCGTTGGACGAGATTCGCGCATCATGTCTGTTGTTAACAATAATAATAATAATAATAATAATAATAATAATAATAATAATAATAATGATAATAATACAATGAAAAAAAATTGGTTGTTTTAGCAAATTAAATGGTTAAACACGACATTTAGCATTTTTAATTGGCTGCAGCAATTTTTGGTTGCATCAGCCAAATCCTATACTGACATTGCGGATAGGCTAACACTCCCAACAATTGGCTGCAGTAAACAAAAATTGGCTGATGCAATCAATTTTTACGATCTAATGTAAATTTGCAGCCCACCTTTTCTTTCAGTGTAATAATAATAATAATAATAATAATAATAATAATAATAATAATAATAATAATAATAATAATAATAATAATAACTCACAAAGCAACGATACCGAACGTTAAAAGGAGCAAAATGATTTACCGTCAGATAAAACGTCAGTTGAATGATTAGGTTCATTCAAAGAATGATATATATATATTACTGTCGTACGACGATCGTGCGACTGTAACGCTATAGGTATATGTGCTCTTAACCCTAACCGGAGGAAAAGGTCTTGACCAATGATGTTGGAAAACGATTTGTAAACGTCGCCACAGCGCAATAACCATATCACTTGCCCGTTACCTTCGTGAAATGTTAATCGCAATCGTGGAAACTGGTCGTCGACCACTCACGTACGAGCGCACTTTCGTTCACGTAGGAACGGTCCCTCCCTCTCCTACCTCAAGAATACTATCATAGCTATCGATTAATATTTAATATGGCTTTATATCTAAAATAGAAGGAAAATCGACTGAGATAAAATAAAACGAAACAGAGTTTTATATCTCGATTTAACACTCCCTTATCGAATAATGATATTAACAGATTATTTGTTTTGAAAGTAAACGCGTAAATAAAAAAATGTTATAAATTGTATTATAGTGAAAGGCATCATATAAATAACTGAATTTGACGCATAATAAATGTCAGTAAACATAGATATAGAATACTGTACCATATCAATATTAGTAAGATTTTCGAAAGTGGATTTACCTATAAATTATTTCAATATACACAGCTCGGACTGATAACATTAATCATAGATAATATCGTGTCATTAATGAATTATTAATGCAGTTACATCAGTACAAAGCAAACGAGAAATTGATTCTCATTTCCGGAATTAACACGTGCCTGTAAGAGAAGGGCGAACAAAAGCGTGTCGATGTGTCAAAGTAAAGACATTGTGAACTGTAATTAAATGTAATGCAATTATTAAACTCGCGAGCCGCGTGAGAAACGCGAACCGACATGGGCAGAACCACGTTATCGCGCGCGACTTAGCGGCTCATTAAACAAACGTCCGACATCGTATTTCTCATCCGGACGATAATTCTCCTATTCAGATTGCATACGTCATGTATATATGCATGCCGGCTTCCATTCGTCGCGAATCTATTTCGCTGGAGAACAAGTGAGAGGGGACACGCACGTGGCTTCTTAACGGTATAAATCGCACATAATCTCACTTTAATTTCTCGCAGGCGATTTAATTTAATCAAGAGACATCGCGTGTGCAAAGAGTCGCGCGCGTCCACTTTTCACGAGTGTCACTGTCGCGCGCCTGTACCTGTATCCGTAACGTCGTATCGGTGCTTATCGGCGATCACGTCGATTATCGTTGGAACATGGGAAAACGTGATTTATTAAGCGGCCACTTCGTGGTCCGCGTGCTCACTGACCTGCCTGCCTCGTTATCCTTATCGCCGAAAGAATATCGCTTACCCCGCGAGGTCCGAGAGTAACTTCCTGCTCGCCGCGTCGCATCGCATCGTCACGTAGCCACGATATCACAATTTGTCTGCGAAGATGGGCGTAAAAATGTATTTTTATATTGTACGTATTTTCTTCTTGTTCATTATATTTACAAGAATGTGCGTATCTCGCAAACAAAATCATCGCAAAGAATCTGTCTTGTGTCTTTTAAGTTTATCGGACAAAATTTGAAAAGAAATTTGAAAAATTCGAAATATTTCTGCTTCAAATTTTTTAAAACTCCATTAATATAAGCATAGATTAAAACAATGAAATAATGGATTGTTGTCGATGTCAAATTTGATAAATATTTTTATACAATATTTTTATTTGCTTTTATTTACTAATAAAAATAAATCGCTTCCGTTTTTCCAGCAAAAAAAACATATAGAAAAAAATTGCAAACACTCACATGCATCCGAGATCAATCACATCGGCTTTTATGCGATCATGAATGCAAACAAAATTTTTATTCGTGGTTCCCGAAACTTGTGCATATGAATTCTTTTCTCGTTCTTACAGAACATGAGTAAATGTTGAGAAACGTGTCTGGCATAAGTACAGCCCGAAAGAATGTGACGCTCACATGCAAGTCACACATGAGTTTCGTTGCAAGTGACGGTCTCATATCTCATGAGATAGCACAATATTAAGTCGATTAAATGCAAAAATTAACTAAACTGTAAAATTCTATTCATATTCAAGAATATATACATGTAAGAATTAAACTGTTATTTAACTGTTACTTATTTAATGTCAACCTTAAATAATTTCGTCATTATTTATATCATTGAACTATTAATATAATTATTATTTTTCTTTAGTTAACATAGTGCTTATGAAATAAATCGAGACTGAAATCTTTAATTTTTAACTTGTGGTTTAGACTTGATCTCATTTAACTGAATGATAATACAAAAATTATCTTATTAGCTATAATTAATCATTAAACTTAACGATATAACTTTAAAACAGTTACTCACATACAAAATCATCAGTTTAGTGATTAACCATAGCCAAAAAAATGCAATTTTTACATTATCATCAAATTAAATGAGGTCAAATCTAAACCATATTAACCAAAAATTTAATCAAAAAATGAAAAATCAGACTTAAAGACTATAAATAATCTATATACAGAAGCACATATTTCTCTTGCGTTTCTAAAATGGTAACCTTTGAAAAGTACAAGGTTTAATGTAATTGCATCATAGAGTCACGCGGCCATGATCAGGTCGATCTCATAGGAAATATCTCCATGTCCAGGAAAAATGAACGACATGCTCGTGTTGAACTGAAACGCATAAAGCGGCGGACACGCTAGCTTGTTCGCGTCCTTTCTCTATTCGTCTCGACGGCGCGACGCGATAGTGTAGACGCGTCGCTAACCGCGATCATCGTCGTCGTCGTCGTCGTCGTCGTCGTCGTCGTCGTCGTCATCCTCACCATCGTCGTCGTCGTATACCACGAATTCAAGGCGAACTGGTATCGCGATATCTCACAGCGGCTGCCGCCATTAAGCGCGGATTGCGCTCTCGCGGTGGTCTATCTATGGTTGGGTTATTACCGACCTGCCACCCAGGATCTCGAGATGGGTGTGCCGGGTACTCCGTGTCGCGCCGCCGTGCCGCTCCGTTATGCTAAGCAGACAGAGGATCTCTCGTCTCCTTCTGCGATTCCACGAGAACCGCCCGCTTCGGAACGGAGAAAAAAGTTCTCCCGCACTCTCATATGTTTCTAGCTGGTTCTCTCGATTCTCTCGAGGGTGATTCGATACTCGAGACAACAAAGACACGACGTTTATCGCTCTACCATCATGCGCCACCCAAGACGTATCCACGCCCGATATTTCGCACGTCTGACGATTTCTCGTGCTTAGGAAAACCCCCAAGGAAACCAGTCTTATTTTTAACGCTTTCAATCAAAAGCAAAATAGAAATGTTGGAGCTAAAAGTTTGTCATTATTATTAATTTATGTAACATTATTATATTATACACTGTTATCCTTTGTTGATTTAATTGCACTTTTTTATTATTTTAGGAATGTTCGAGTCACGGGTTTTTTTTTACAAAATAGTTATTTTGTAGAAAAACATATGTTAATATCTTTGTTAACATATATACATATTTATCTCATAAAAAAGCTTTGTTAAAAAACGATTACAATAATAGAGTGAGTTTAAATTACATACAATATCTCTCCCAAATGTTAAAATTAATTTTATTCTGTTACTAATTATTAATTCTCCTATTTTTCTACTGGAAAAAATAATATAGTACCTATATATTTACTTTACTATTACGCAGTTATTATGCCTTCAAAACTCGATCTCTAAAAAAAATGTGTTAACAAAGTACTTCTAGACAGTTCCAGGAGATTTAAAGTGTCATACAAATGTAATGCAAACTGATAGCGGCATGATCGCGATAATCATAACGGCATAAATGCATAAATGTATGTCGGTACTCTCAATTTAGCGACACGAGAGATTGGTCGAGCCCTCGCGAAGCAACATTCTAATAGCTTCGTCTGAAACGCCACCAACCGATGACGTTTAACCCTCGCGTGCGTGATTCGCCGCGGTCGACAGCGTGTCCGACGAATTCCGTAGTTGCACGCACGTGAATAATGCGCGTACGCCTACGCGCCGTGCACCGCCGCGATGACACGCGAGAGGAACGCGTGCGTAATGGACTGGCGCGCGTGAAAGGAAGAGAACGATCGTCGCAGGACGGGGCGAAGTCGGATGGACTTGTCTTTGCACGTGGGCGTACGCCAATAAGATCGTTTTGCCTCCTCCATAATCAAGCACCGTGGGCACAATCGTGCACGTCACCCGCGTGTCACGGCATTCTCGTCTAATTAACGCGCGTTCCCGATCGCATCTTAATCGCCGCAACGTTCTGTCCGCCGGCGAGGTTGCGAGTAATGACAAGAACGCTTTATTGCGAGCTATATAGATAGCTACGAATTTATCAGACGCGATTTGGAGAGAAAGACACTACTATATTTTCTAGATTCTACATCCTATTCATTCACATAGATAGATACGCTTCGTTCATTACAATATCGTATCTTTATTCACAGTCTTAAATTTCATTATCAGAAATTAAGCCAAGAAATTCAGGAAACTCTATAAATTATAATAGTCGTTAAATCAGTGTCATATTTTGTGCTGGTGCATATTTTGCAGTAAAAAAATTTAAAATTAAAGCAAACTTCAAATCTGAAAGACATAGGAATTGATGAGATTAAATATCAGAATCGTTTTTACATACAAATTAATTTTATACGTTTCATCCTCCTATTAAAATATTGTCAAGTCAATTAGATTAATCAGATAGTTGTATCGTTCATGATCAAGTGATTTCCGATTTCAATTTAATACAATTTAAAATAGAATATTTCTGTCACGATTTTGGCAGGTATAGTCCTCTTTTTGTTAATCAAGTTTACATTCAAATACGCAAATGGTGCCAGAATCTGTTTAATATGCTGGTAGAGAAATATGCAGATGAGAACAAATCTATCCAACTGATATTAGTAGTATCATGTACAGTCACCTGAACGATACACCTGTACATAATCCGATTACTGGCTTCGGATCGACGTATCTGGTAGGGTACGATTGTACGTGATCACGTTTCGTAGTCAACTCGACAAGGCAAAGAGAGTGAGATTTTAGTGCGCTTAAATGGATGTGCTCTTAAACAGATGTAACTCAAATTATTTTTGGCCATATTACCTGATAAAGCACGTAATACCGAAAACAATGTCGAATAATTCCAAAAACTGATAATAAGTTTTGTAAAAAAAAATTCATCAAAGGATTAGATTAGTCACGATGTATACCTAAATATACATTATAAGATAAAAAAAATAAGATAATAAAATATAAAAAATAAATATTTCAAAATTATACGTATTAAGGAATTAATAGATAATATTGAATAAAAGTTCAAAATATATAAAAAAATAAACAAGATAAAAAAACAAAAATCAATAAATTTGTTAATCACACCTATTAAAATCTATAAAAATACTTAAAAAATTATATACTTTATTATATATACTATATA
Organism: Atta cephalotes; assembly: GCF_000143395.1. Classification (NCBI taxonomy): domain Eukaryota; kingdom Metazoa; phylum Arthropoda; class Insecta; order Hymenoptera; family Formicidae; genus Atta; species Atta cephalotes. The sequence goes on from NW_012130085.1 coordinate 492,413, forward strand.
TAAACATTTTATTATATCATCTCAGATGAGTAATGGATAACAGATTGGATCCCTCAGATGTATATGTGTAACTGATAGAGAGTTAAAGAGCATATGTTGAGAAATTAACCAAGATGACTTATAATATTTTTTTGCAAGAATAATTATCGATAGGATTGAAAATAAATTTCACGACCGTCCACAATTAATCATTAATAACAGTTCCTCCCAGAAACTCGATGTTTTTCCACCCGCGGCAGTCGCGTATACACACATAAGCGTCACAAAGGTCATTGCAGGGGAAATAAGCGCATTTGCAATGTCCAAGGGAATATACATGTTCAGCTACTATCGCGCTTTCTATCGTTAATCATGCTGGCAAATTAAACGGAAACGATTCATCTACGACGTTCCTACAAATCGGCGCAGCTTGGAAGACGAAACGCGAAGCCGCCCGTGTGTCAGCTCAGTGCGATGAGGGCTTTATCCGAGGGCAACAAATCGAGATTACATGCTCCGTTCTATGATCCCGCGGTTTATTCAGCAAGATGAAATAGACGACCGAATTTCTAGCGACAACGAGAACATCTCATTTTAAATCCGACTGAAAAACTAGAATGAAGAACTTCTCGTGGACCATTCGCATAAAGAATAACATCAAGTTTTGGTCTCTTCTACTACTTGATGACTAATGGATCCATAAACGGTGAAGATCATACGATCCTATAGCGTGAAAAATGTCTGACAGAGAAACGGGTCTTGGTTCTCAAATTCATTGAGCGTTCGCTTGGCATTTACTTGCGACCTTTGCGCGTTCATTCTCAAGTATTAATGGAATCTACCAACGCGTTATACCGTAGTGCGGGATATAGTTTCACTCGGTTTTATTTCGAGAGTCTCCTGCTCGATTCGTCCTGGATGAGAGATCGCGATTTTCAATTCTTGCGACAGGCGCATTCCTATCCTGTAAATTCTACTATCGTATCTTTTCATGTCGCTCAATGTCGCGATTACTTCAAACGTGACGTGATTACAATCAATTATGAAGTAGTACATTGAAAAGGAACACTGACATGTGGTAAACGTGGGTATCTATTTTGTATATCTAAAATTAACGTACGCTTCAAGCAATAATAGTATATATATTTAGAAATGACAGTTGTGTGTGTGTGTGTGTGTGTGTGTGTGTGTGTGTGTGTGTGTGTGTGTGTGTGTGTGTGTGTGTGTACACACACACAACACTACTTCTCTTACTTACTTTACTAACTAAACTTAAAACTTAAATTAAAATTAAAAAATTAAAAAATTTAAATTAAAATAAATTAATATAGTATACTAACTA